>NW_027207019.1:0-72000 GCF_032191515.1 Phaenicophaeus curvirostris | reverse complement strand
AGCTGCAGATTCCCTCCTAACAGCAAGCTTTAGGATAGTGTACTGAAGTGTAACTTAACTGCGGCTAATAAGGCGATTATGGCAAAGAGAATATCTCCCGCAGGGAAGCTGCTACCATCAAATATTTGCCCTCATTACACTCCCCTCTGGAAGCGCTTTCACTGCAAGCTGCAGATTCCCTCCTAACAGCAAGCTTTAGGATAGTGTACTGAATTGTAACTTACTTTCGCCTAATAATGCGATTTTGGCAAAGAGAGTATCTCCCGCAGGGAAGCTGCTACCATCAAATGTTTGCCCTCGTTAGACTCCTCTCTGGAAGCGCTTTCACTGCAAGCTGCAGATTCCCTCCTAACAGCAAGCTTTAGGATAGGGTCCTGAATTGTAACTTACTTTCGCCTAATAATGCGATTTTGGCAAAGAGAGTATCTCCCGCAGGGAAGCTGCTACCATCAAATGTTTGCCCTCATTAGACTCCCCTCTGGAAGCGCTTTCACTGCAAGCTGCAGATTCCCTCCTAACAGCAAGCTTTAGGATAGGGTACTGAATTGTAACTTACTTTCGCCTAATAATGCGATTTTGGCAAAGAGAGTATCTCCCGCAGGGAAGCTGCTACCATCAAATGTTTGCCCTCGTTAGACTCCCTTCTGGAAGCGCTTTCACTGCAAGCTGCAGATTCCCTCCTAACAGCAAGCTTTAGGATAGGGTACTGAATTGTAACTTACTTTCGCCTAATAATGCGATTTTGGAAAAGAGAGTATCTCCCGCAGGGAAGCTGCTACCATCAAATGTTTGCCCTCATTAGACTCCCCTCTGGAAGCGCTTTCACTGCAAGCTGCAGATTCCCTCCTAACAGCAAGCTTTAGGATAGGGTACTGAATTGTAACTTACTTTCGCCTAATAATGCGATTTTGGCAAAGAGAGTATCTCCCGCAGGGAAGCTGCTACCATCAAATGTTTGCCCTCATTAGACTCCCCTCTGGAAGCGCTTTCACTGCAAGCTGCAGATTCCCTCCTAACAGCAAGCTTTAGGATAGTGTACTGAATTGTAATTTAACTGTGGCTAATAAGGCGATTATGGCAAAGAAAATATCTCCCGCAGGGAAGCTGCTACCATCAAATATTTGCCCTCATTAGACTCCCCTCTGGAAGCGCTTTCACTGCAAGCTGCAGATTCCCTCCTAACAGCAAGCTTTAGGATAGGGTACTGAATTGTAACTTACTTTCGCCTAATAATGCGATTTTGGCAAAGAGAATATCTCCCGCAGGGAAGCTGCTACCATCAAATGTTTGCCCTCATTAGACTCCCCTCTGGAAGCGCTTTCACTGCAAGCTGCAGATTCCCTCCTAACAGCAAGCTTTAGGATAGGGTACTGAATTGTAACTTAACTGCGGCTAATAAGGCGATTTCGGAAAAGAGAGTATATCCCGCAGGGAAGCTGCTACCATCAAATGTTTGCCCTCATTAGACTCCCCTCTGGAAGCGCTTTCACTGCAAGCTGCAGATTCCCTCCTAACAGCAAGCTTTAGGATAGGGTACTGAGTTGTAACTTACTTTCGCCTATTAATGTGATTTTGGCAAAGAGAGTATCTCCCGCAGGGAAGCTGCTACCATCAAATGTTTGCCCTCATTAGACTCCCCTCTGGAAGCGCTTTCACTGCAAGCTGCAGATTCCCTCCTAACAGCAAGCTTTAGGATAGGGTACTGAATTGTAACTTACTTTCGCCTAATAATGCGATTTTGGCAAAGAGAGTATCTCCCGCAGGGAAGCTGCTACCATCAAATGTTTGCCCTCCTTAGACTCCCCTCTGGAAGCGCTTTCACTGCAAGCTGCAGATTCCCTCCTAACAGCAAGCTTTAGGATAGGGTACTGAATTGTAACTTACTTTCGCCTAATAATGCGATTTTGGAAAAGAGACTATCTCCCGCAGGGAAGCTGCTACCATCAAATGTTTGCCCTCGTTAGACTCCCCTCTGGAAGCGCTTTCACTGCAAGCTGCAGATTCCCTCCTAACAGCAAGCTTTAGGATAGGGTACTGAATTGTATCTTACTTTCGCCTAATAATGCGATTTTGGCAAAGAGATTATCTCCCGCAGGGAAGCTGCTACCATCAAATGTTTGCCCTCTTTAGACTCCCCTCTGGAAGCGCTTTCACTGCAAGCTGCAGATTCCCTCCTAACAGCAAGCTTTAGGATAGGGTACTGAATTGTAACTTACTTTCGCCTAATAATGCGATTTTGGCAAAGAGAGTATCTCCCGCAGGGAAGCTGCTACCATCAAATGTTTGCCCTCATTAGACTCCCCTCTGGAAGCGCTTTCACTGCAAGCTGCAGATTCCCTCCTAACAGCAAGCTTTAGGATAGGGTACTGAATTGTAACTTACTTTCGCCTAATAATGTGATTTTGGCAAAGAGAGTATCTCCGGCAGGGAAGCTGCTACCATCAAATGTTTGCCCTCATTAGACTCCCCTCTGGAAGCGCTTTCACTGCAAGCTGCAGATTCCCTCCTAACAGCAAGCTTTAGGATAGGGTACTGAATTGTATCTTAACTGCGGCTAATAAGGCGATTATGGCAAAGAGAATATCTCCCGCAGGGAAGCTGCTACCATCAAATATTTGCCCTCATTAGACTCCCCTCTGGAAGCGCTTTCACTGCAAGCTGCAGATTCCCTCCTAACAGCAAGCTTTAGGATAGGGTACTGAATCGTAACTTACTTTCGCCTAATAATGCGATTTTGGCAAAGAGAGTATCTCCCGCAGGAATGCTGCTACCATCAAATGTTTGCCCTCGTTAGACTCCCCTCTGGAAGCGCTTTCACTGCAAGCTGCAGATTCCCTCCTAACAGCAAGCTTTAGGATAGGGTACTGAATTGTAACTTACTTTCGCCTAATAATGCGATTTTGGCAAAGAGAGTATCTCCCGCAGGGAAGCTGCTACCATCAAATGTTTGCCCTCATTAGACTCCCCTCTGGAAGCGCTTTCACTGCAAGCTGCAGATTCCCTCCTAACAGCAAGCTTTAGGATAGGGTAATGAGTTGTAACTTACTTTCGCCTATTAATGTGATTTTGGCAAAGAGAGTATCTCCCGCAGGGAAGCTGCTACCATCAAATGTTTGCCCTCATTAGACTCCCCTCTGGAAGCGCTTTCACTGCAAGCTGCAGATTCCCTCCTAACAGCAAGCTTTAGGATAGGGTACTGAATTGTAACTTACTTTCGCCTAATAATGCGATTTTGGCAAAGAGAGTATCTCCCGCAGGGAAGCTGCTACCATCAAATGTTTGCCCTCCTTAGACTCCCCTCTGGAAGCGCTTTCACTGCAAGCTGCAGATTCCCTCCTAACAGCAAGCTTTAGGATAGGGTACTGAATTGTAACTTACTTTCGCCTAATAATGCGATTTTGGCAAAGAGACTATCTCCCGCAGGGAAGCTGCTACCATCAAATGTTTGCCCTCGTTAGACTCCCCTCTGGAAGCGCTTTCACTGCAAGCTGCAGATTCCCTCCTAACAGCAAGCTTTAGGATAGGGTACTGAATTGTATCTTACTTTCGCCTAATAATGCGATTTTGGCAAAGAGATTATCTCCCGCAGGGAAGCTGCTACCATCAAATGTTTGCCCTCTTTAGACTCCCCTCTGGAAGCGCTTTCACTGCAAGCTGCAGATTCCCTCCTAACAGCAAGCTTTAGGATAGGGTACTGAATTGTAACTTACTTTCGCCTAATAATGCGATTTTGGCAAAGAGAGTATCTCCCGCAGGGAAGCTGCTACCATCAAATGTTTGCCCTCATTAGACTCCCCTCTGGAAGCGCTTTCACTGCAAGCTGCAGATTCCCTCCTAACAGCAAGCTTTAGGATAGGGTACTGAATTGTAACTTACTTTCGCCTAATAATGTGATTTTGGCAAAGAGAGTATCTCCGGCAGGGAAGCTGCTACCATCAAATGTTTGCCCTCATTAGACTCCCCTCTGGAAGCGCTTTCACTGCAAGCTGCAGATTCCCTCCTAACAGCAAGCTTTAGGATAGGGTACTGAATTGTATCTTAACTGCGGCTAATAAGGCGATTATGGCAAAGAGAATATCTCCCACAGGGAAGCTGCTACCATCAAATATTTGCCCTCATTAGACTCCCCTCTGGAAGCGCTTTCACTGCAAGCTGCAGATTCCCTCCTAACAGCAAGCTTTAGGATAGGGTACTGAATCGTAACTTACTTTCGCCTAATAATGCGATTTTGGCAAAGAGAGTATCTCCCGCAGGAATGCTGCTACCATCAAATGTTTGCCCTCGTTAGACTCCCCTCTGGAAGCGCTTTCACTGCAAGCTGCAGATTCCCTCCTAACAGCAAGCTTTAGGATAGGGTACTGAATTGTAACTTACTTTCGCCTAATAATGCGATTTTGGCAAAGAGAGTATCTCCCGCAGGGAAGCTGCTACCATCAAATGTTTGCCCTCATTAGACTCCCCTCTGGAAGCGCTTTCACTGCAAGCTGCAGATTCCCTCCTAACAGCAAGCTTTAGGATAGGGTACTGAATTGTAACTTACTTTCGCCTAATAATGCGATTTTGGCAAAGAGAGTATCTCCCGCAGGGAAGCTGCTACCATCAAATGTTTGCCCTCATTAGACTCCCCTCTGGAAGCGCTTTCACTGCAAGCTGCAGATTCCCTCCTAACAGCAAGCTTTAGGATAGGGTACTGAATTGTAACTTACTTTCGCCTAATAATGCGATTTTGGCAAAGAGAGTATCTCCCGCAGGGAAGCTGCTACCATCAAATGTTTGCCCTCATTAGACTCCCCTCTGGAAGCGCTTTCACTGCAAGCTGCAGATTCCCTCCTAACAGCAAGCTTTAGGATATAGTACTGAATTGAAACTTACTTTCGCCTAATAATGCGATTTTGGCAAAGAGAGTATCTCCGGCAGGGAAGCTGCTACCATCAAATGTTTGCCCTCATTAGACTCCCCTCTGGAAGCGCTTTCACTGCAAGCTGCAGATTCCCTCCTAACAGCAAGCTTTAGGATAGGGTACTGAATTGTAACTTACTTTCGCCTAATAATGCGATTTTGGCAAAGAGAGTATCTCCCGCAGGGAAGCTGCTACCATCAAATGTTTGCCCTCATTAGACTCCCCTCTGGAAGCGCTTTCACTGCAAGCTGCAGATTCCCTCCTAACAGCAAGCTTTAGGATAGGGTACTGAATTGTAACTTACTTTCGCCTAATAATGCGATTTTGGAAAAGAGACTATCTCCCGCAGGGAAGCTGCTACCATCAAATGTTTGCCCTCATTAGACTCCCCTCTGGAAGCGCTTTCACTGCAAGCTGCAGATTCCCTCCTAACAGCAAGCTTTAGGATAGGGTACTGAATTGTAACTTACTTTCGCCTAATAATGCGATTTTGGCAAAGAGAGTATCTCCCGCAGGGAAGCTGCTACCATCAAATATTTGCCCTCATTAGACTCTCCTCTGGAAGCGCTTTCACTGCAAGCTGCAGATTCCCTCCTAACAGCAAGCTTTAGGATAGGGTACTGAATTGTAACTTACTTTCGCCTAATAATGCGATTTTGGCAAAGAGACTATCTCCCGCAGGGAAGCTGCTACCATCAAATTTTTGCCCTCATTAGACTCCCCTCTGGAAGCGCTTTCACTGCAAGCTGCAGATTCCCTCCTAACAGCAAGCTTTAGGATAGGGTACTGAATTGTAACTTAACAGCGTCTAATAAGGCGATTTTGGCAAAGAGAATATCTCCCGCAGGGAAGCTGCTACCATCAAATGCTTGCCCTCATTAGACTCCCCTCTGGAAGCGCTTTCACTGCAAGCTGCAGATTCCCTCCTAACAGCAAGCTTTAGGATAGTGTACTGAATTGTAACTTAACTGCGGCTAATAAGGCGATTATGGCAAAGAGAATATCTCCCGCAGGGAAGCTGCTACCATCAAATCTTTGCCCTCATTAGACTCCCCTCTGCAAGCGCTTTCACTGCAAGCTGCAGATTCCCTCCTAACAGCAAGCTTTAGGATAGGGTACTGAATTGTAACTTACTTTCGCCTAATAATGCGATTTTGGCAAAGAGACTATCTCCCGCAGGGAAGCTGCTACCATCAAATATTTGCCCTCATTAGACTCTCCTCTGGAAGCGCTTTCACTGCAAGCTGCAGATTCCCTCCTAACAGCAAGCTTTAGGATAGGGTACTGAATTGTAACTTACTTTCGCCTAAGAATGCGATTTTGGCAAAGAGACTATCTCCCGCAGGGAAGCTGCTACCATCAAATTTTTGCCCTCATTAGACTCCCCTCTGGAAGCGCTTTCACTGCAAGCTGCAGATTCCCTCCTAACAGCAAGCTTTAGGATAGGGTACTGAATTGTAACTTACTTTCGCCTAATAATGCGATTTTGGCAAAGAGACTATCTCCCGCAGGGAAGCTGCTATCATCAAATGTTTGCCCTCATTAGACTCCCCTCTGGAAGCGCTTTCACTGCAAGCTGCAGGTTCCTTCATAACAGCAAGCTTTAGGATAGGGTACTGAATTGTAACTTACTTTCGCCTAATAATTCGATTTTGGCAAAGAGAGTATCTCCCGCAGGGAAGCTGCTACCATCAAATGTTTGCCCTCCTTAGACTCCCCTCTGGAAGCGCTTTCACTGCAAGCTGCAGATTCCCTCCTAACAGCAAGCTTTAGGATAGGGTACTGAATTGTAACTTACTTTCGCCTAATAATGCGATTTTGGCAAAGAGACTATCTCCCGCAGGGAAGCTGCTACCATCAAATGTTTGCCCTCGTTAGACTCCCCTCTGGAAGCGCTTTCACTGCAAGCTGCAGATTCCCTCCTAACAGCAAGCTTTAGGATAGGGTACTGAATTGTATCTTACTTTCGCCTAATAATGCGATTTTGGCAAAGAGATTATCTCCCGCAGGGAAGCTGCTACCATCAAATGTTTGCCCTCTTTAGACTCCCCTCTGGAAGCGCTTTCACTGCAAGCTGCAGATTCCCTCCTAACAGCAAGCTTTAGGATAGGGTACTGAATTGTAACTTACTTTCGCCTAATAATGCGATTTCGGCAAAGAGAGTATCTCCCGCAGGGAAGCTGCTACCATCAAATGTTTGCCCTCATTAGACTCCCCTCTGGAAGCGCTTTCACTGCAAGCTGCAGATTCCCTCCTAACAGCAAGCTTTAGGATAGGGTACTGAATTGTAACTTACTTTCGCCTAATAATGTGATTTTGGCAAAGAGAGTATCTCCGGCAGGGAAGCTGCTACCATCAAATGTTTGCCCTCATTAGACTCCCCTCTGGAAGCGCTTTCACTGCAAGCTGCAGATTCCCTCCTAACAGCAAGCTTTAGGATAGGGTACTGAATTGTATCTTAACTGCGGCTAATAAGGCGATTATGGCAAAGAGAATATCTCCCGCAGGGAAGCTGCTACCATCAAATATTTGCCCTCATTAGACTCCCCTCTGGAAGCGCTTTCACTGCAAGCTGCAGATTCCCTCCTAACAGCAAGCTTTAGGATAGGGTACTGAATCGTAACTTACTTTCGCCTAATAATGCGATTTTGGCAAAGAGAGTATCTCCCGCAGGAATGCTGCTACCATCAAATGTTTGCCCTCGTTAGACTCCCCTCTGGAAGCGCTTTCACTGCAAGCTGCAGATTCCCTCCTAACAGCAAGCTTTAGGATAGGGTACTGAATTGTAACTTACTTTCGCCTAATAATGCGATTTTGGCAAAGAGAGTATCTCCCGCAGGGAAGCTGCTACCATCAAATGTTTGCCCTCATTAGACTCCCCTCTGGAAGCGCTTTCACTGCAAGCTGCAGATTCCCTCCTAACAGCAAGCTTTAGGATAGGGTACTGAATTGTAACTTAACTGCGGCTAATAATGCGATTTTGGCAAAGAGAGTATCTCCCGCAGGGAAGCTGCTACCATCAAATGTTTGCCCTCATTAGACTCCCCTCTGGAAGCGCTTTCACTGCAAGCTGCAGATTCCCTCCTAACAGCAAGCTTTAGGATAGGGTACTGAATTGTAACTTACTTTCGCCTAATAATGCGATTTTGGCAAAGAGAGTATCTCCCGCAGGGAAGCTGCTACCATCAAATGTTTGCCCTCATTAGACTCCCCTCTGGAAGCGCTTTCACTGCAAGCTGCAGATTCCCTCCTAACAGCAAGCTTTAGGATATAGTACTGAATTGAAACTTACTTTCGCCTAATAATGCGATTTTGGCAAAGAGAGTATCTCCGGCAGGGAAGCTGCTACCATCAAATGTTTGCCCTCATTAGACTCCCCTCTGGAAGCGCTTTCACTGCAAGCTGCAGATTCCCTCCTAACAGCAAGCTTTAGGATAGGGTACTGAATTGTAACTTACTTTCGCCTAATAATGCGATTTTGGCAAAGAGAGTATCTCCCGCAGGGAAGCTGCTACCATCAAATGTTTGCCCTCATTAGACTCCCCTCTGGAAGCGCTTTCACTGCAAGCTGCAGATTCCCTCCTAACAGCAAGCTTTAGGATAGGGTACTGAATTGTAACTTACTTTCGCCTAATAATGCGATTTTGGAAAAGAGACTATCTCCCGCAGGGAAGCTGCTACCATCAAATATTTGCCCTCATTAGACTCTCCTCTGGAAGCGCTTTCACTGCAAGCTGCAGATTCCCTCCTAACAGCAAGCTTTAGGATAGGGTACTGAATTGTAACTTACTTTCGCCTAATAATGCGATTTTGGCAAAGAGACTATCTCCCGCAGGGAAGCTGCTACCATCAAATTTTTGCCCTCATTAGACTCCCCTCTGGAAGCGCTTTCACTGCAAGCTGCAGATTCCCTCCTAACAGCAAGCTTTAGGATAGGGTACTGAATTGTAACTTAACAGCGTCTAATAAGGCGATTTTGGCAAAGAGAATATCTCCCGCAGGGAAGCTGCTACCATCAAATGCTTGCCCTCATTAGACTCCCCTCTGGAAGCGCTTTCACTGCAAGCTGCAGATTCCCTCCTAACAGCAAGCTTTAGGATAGTGTACTGAATTGTAACTTAACTGCGGCTAATAAGGCGATTATGGCAAAGAGAATATCTCCCGCAGGGAAGCTGCTACCATCAAATCTTTGCCCTCATTAGACTCCCCTCTGGAAGCGCTTTCACTGCAAGCTGCAGATTCCCTCCTAACAGCAAGCTTTAGGATAGGGTACTGAATTGTAACTTACTTTCGCCTAATAATGCGATTTTGGCAAAGAGAGTATCTCCTGCAGGGAAGCTGCTACCATCAAATATTTGCCCTCATTAGACTCTCCTCTGGAAGCGCTTTCACTGCAAGCTGCAGATTCCCTCCTAACAGCAAGCTTTAGGATAGGGTACTGAATTGTAACTTACTTTCGCCTAAGAATGCGATTTTGGCAAAGAGACTATCTCCCGCAGGGAAGCTGCTACCATCAAATTTTTGCCCTCATTAGACTCCCCTCTGGAAGCGCTTTCACTGCAAGCTGCAGATTCCCTCCTAACAGCAAGCTTTAGGATAGGGTACTGAATTGTAACTTACTTTCGCCTAATAATGCGATTTTGGCAAAGAGACTATCTCCCGCAGGGAAGCTGCTATCATCAAATGTTTGCCCTCATTAGACTCCCCTCTGGAAGCGCTTTCACTGCAAGCTGCAGGTTCCTTCATAACAGCAAGCTTTAGGATAGGGTACTGAATTGTAACTTACTTTCGCCTAATAATTCGATTTTGGCAAAGAGAGTATCTCTCGCAGGGAAGCTGCTACCATCAAATGTTTGCCCTCGTTAGACTCCCCTCTGGAAGCGCTTTCACTGCAAGCTGCAGATTCCCTCCTAACAGCAAGCTTTAGGATAGGGTACTGAATTGTAACTTACTTTCGCCTAATAATGCGATTTTGGCAAAGAGAGTATCTCCCGCAGGGAAGCTGCTACCATCAAATGTTTGCCCTCATTAGACTCCCCTCTGGAAGCGCTTTCACTGCAAGCTGCAGATTCCCTCCTAACAGCAAGCTTTAGGATAGGGTACTGAATTGAAACTTACTTTCGCCTAGTAATGAGATTTTGGCAAAGAGAGTATCTCCCACAGGGAAGCTGCTACCATCAAATGTTTGCCCTCATTACACTCCCCTCTGGAAGCGCTTTCGCTGCAAGCTGCAGATTCCCTCCTAACAGCAAGCTTTAGGATAGGGTACTGAATTGTAACTTAACTGCGGCTAATAAGGCGATTTTGGCAAAGAGAGTATCTCCCGCAGGGAAGCTGCTACCATAAAATGTTTGCCCTCATTAGACTCCCCTCTGGAAGCGCTTTCACTGCAAGCTGCAGATTCCCTCCTAACAGCAAGCTTTAGGATAGGGTACTGAATTGTATCTTACTTTCGCCTAATAAAGCGATTTTGGCAAAGAGAGTATCTCCCGCAGGGAAGCTGCTACCATCAAATGTTTGCCCTCATTAGACTCCCCTCTGGAAGCGCTTTCACTGCAAGCTGCAGATTCCCTCCTAACAGCAAGCTTTAGGATAGGGTACTGAATTGTAACTTAACTGCGGCTAATAATGCGATTTTGGCAAAGAGACTATCTCCCGCAGGGAAGCTGCTACCATCCAATGTTTGCCCTCATTAGACTCCCCTCTGGAAGCGCTTTCACTGCAAGCTGCAGATTCCTTCCTAACAGCAAGCTTTAGGATAGGGTACTGAATTGTATCTTACTTTCGCCTAATAATGCGATTTTGGCAAAGAGAGTATCTCCCGCAGGGAAGCTGCTACCATCAAATGTTTGCCCTCATTAGACTCCCCTCTGGAAGCGCTTTCACTGCAAGCTGCAGATTCCCTCCTAACAGCAAGCTTTAGGATAGGGTACTGAATTGTAACTTAACAGCGTCTAATAAGGCGATTTTGGCAAAGAGAATATCTCCCGCAGGGAAGCTGCTACCATCAAATGCTTGCCCTCATTAGACTCCCCTCTGGAAGCGCTTTCACTGCAAGCTGCAGATTCCCTCCTAACAGCAAGATTTAGGATAGGGTAATGAATTGTAACTTAACTGCGGCTAATAAGGCGATTATGGCAAAGAGAATATCTCCCGCAGGGAAGCTGCTACCATCAAATGTTTGCCCTCATTAGACTCCCCTCTGGAAGCGCTTTCACTGCAAGCTGCAGATTCCCTCCTAACAGCAAGCTTTAGGATAGGGTACTGAATTGTAACTTACTTTCGCCTAATAATGCGATTTTGGCAAAGAGACTATCTCCCGCAGGGAAGCTGCTACCATCAAATATTTGCCCTCATTAGACTCTCCTCTGGAAGCGCTTTCACTGCAAGCTGCAGATTCCCTCCTAACAGCAAGCTTTAGGATAGGGTACTGAATCATAACTTACTTTCGCCTAATAATGCGATTTTGGCAAAGAGAGTATCTCCCGCAGGGAAGCTGCTACCATCAAATTTTTGCCCTCATTAGACTCCCCTCTGGAAGCGCTTTCACTGCAAGCTGCAGATTCCCTCCTAACAGCAAGCTTTAGGATAGGGTACTGAATTGTAACTTACTTTCGCCTAATAATGCGATTTTGGCAAAGAGACTATCTCCCGCAGGGAAGCTGCTACCATCAAATGTTTGCCCTCATTAGACTCCCCTCTGGAAGCGCTTTCACTGCAAGCTGCAGATTCCCTCCTAACAGCAAGCTTTAGGATAGGGTACTGAATTGTATCTTACTTTCGCCTAAAAATGCGATTTTGGCAAAGAGACTATCTCCCGCAGGGAAGCTGTTACCATCAAACGTTTGCCCTCACTAGACTCCCCTCTGGAAGCGCTTTCACTGCAAGCTGCAGATTCCCTCCTAACAGCAAGCTTTAGGATAGGGTACTGAATTGTAACTTAACTGCGGCTAATAAGGCGATTTTGGCAAAGAGAGTATCTCCCGCAGGGAAGCTGCTACCATCAAATGTTTGCCCTCATTAGACTCCCCTCTGGAAGCGCTTTCACTGCAAGCTGCAGATTCCTTCCTAACAGCAAGCTTTAGGATAGGGTACTGAATTGTAACTTACTTTCGCCTAAGAATGCGATTTTGGCAAAGAGACTATCTCCCGCAGGGAAGCTGCTACCATCAAATTTTTGCCCTCATTAGACTCCCCTCTGGAAGCGCTTTCACTGCAAGCTGCAGATTCCCTCCTAACAGCAAGCTTTAGGATAGGGTACTGAATTGTAACTTACTTTCGCCTAATAATGCGATTTTGGCAAAGAGACTATCTCCCGCAGGGAAGCTGCTATCATCAAATGTTTGCCCTCATTAGACTCCCCTCTGGAAGCGCTTTCACTGCAAGCTGCAGGTTCCTTCATAACAGCAAGCTTTAGGATAGGGTACTGAATTGTAACTTACTTTCGCCTAATAATTCGATTTTGGCAAAGAGAGTATCTCCCGCAGGGAAGCTGCTACCATCAAATGTTTGCCCTCCTTAGACTCCCCTCTGGAAGCGCTTTCACTGCAAGCTGCAGATTCCCTCCTAACAGCAAGCTTTAGGATAGGGTACTGAATTGTAACTTACTTTCGCCTAATAATGCGATTTTGGCAAAGAGACTATCTCCCGCAGGGAAGCTGCTACCATCAAATGTTTGCCCTCGTTAGACTCCCCTCTGGAAGCGCTTTCACTGCAAGCTGCAGATTCCCTCCTAACAGCAAGCTTTAGGATAGGGTACTGAATTGTATCTTACTTTCGCCTAATAATGCGATTTTGGCAAAGAGATTATCTCCCGCAGGGAAGCTGCTACCATCAAATGTTTGCCCTCTTTAGACTCCCCTCTGGAAGCGCTTTCACTGCAAGCTGCAGATTCCCTCCTAACAGCAAGCTTTAGGATAGGGTACTGAATTGTAACTTACTTTCGCCTAATAATGCGATTTTGGCAAAGAGAGTATCTCCCGCAGGGAAGCTGCTACCATCAAATGTTTGCCCTCATTAGACTCCCCTCTGGAAGCGCTTTCACTGCAAGCTGCAGATTCCCTCCTAACAGCAAGCTTTAGGATAGGGTACTGAATTGTAACTTACTTTCGCCTAATAATGTGATTTTGGCAAAGAGAGTATCTCCGGCAGGGAAGCTGCTACCATCAAATGTTTGCCCTCATTAGACTCCCCTCTGGAAGCGCTTTCACTGCAAGCTGCAGATTCCCTCCTAACAGCAAGCTTTAGGATAGGGTACTGAATTGTATCTTAACTGCGGCTAATAAGGCGATTATGGCAAAGAGAATATCTCCCGCAGGGAAGCTGCTACCATCAAATATTTGCCCTCATTAGACTCCCCTCTGGAAGCGCTTTCACTGCAAGCTGCAGATTCCCTCCTAACAGCAAGCTTTAGGATAGGGTACTGAATCGTAACTTACTTTCGCCTAATAATGCGATTTTGGCAAAGAGAGTATCTCCCGCAGGAATGCTGCTACCATCAAATGTTTGCCCTCGTTAGACTCCCCTCTGGAAGCGCTTTCACTGCAAGCTGCAGATTCCCTCCTAACAGCAAGCTTTAGGATAGGGTACTGAATTGTAACTTACTTTCGCCTAATAATGCGATTTTGGCAAAGAGAGTATCTCCCGCAGGGAAGCTGCTACCATCAAATGTTTGCCCTCATTAGACTCCCCTCTGGAAGCGCTTTCACTGCAAGCTGCAGATTCCCTCCTAACAGCAAGCTTTAGGATATAGTACTGAATTGAAACTTACTTTCGCCTAATAATGCGATTTCGGCAAAGAGAGTATCTCCGGCAGGGAAGCTGCTACCATCAAATGTTTGCCCTCATTAGACTCCCCTCTGGAAGCGCTTTCACTGCAAGCTGCAGATTCCCTCCTAACAGCAAGCTTTAGGATAGGGTACTGAATTGTAACTTACTTTCGCCTAATAATGCGATTTTGGCAAAGAGAGTATCTCCCGCAGGGAAGCTGCTACCATCAAATGTTTGCCCTCATTAGACTCCCCTCTGGAAGCGCTTTCACTGCAAGCTGCAGATTCCCTCCTAACAGCAAGCTTTAGGATAGGGTACTGAATTGTAACTTACTTTCGCCTAATAATGCGATTTTGGAAAAGAGACTATCTCCCGCAGGGAAGCTGCTACCATCAAATATTTGCCCTCATTAGACTCTCCTCTGGAAGCGCTTTCACTGCAAGCTGCAGATTCCCTCCTAACAGCAAGCTTTAGGATAGGGTACTGAATTGTAACTTACTTTCGCCTAATAATGCGATTTTGGCAAAGAGAATATCTCCCGCAGGGAAGCTGCTACCATCAAATTTTTGCCCTCATTAGACTCCCCTCTGGAAGCGCTTTCACTGCAAGCTGCAGATTCCCTCCTAACAGCAAGCTTTAGGATAGGGTACTGAATTGTAACTTAACAGCGTCTAATAAGGCGATTTTGGCAAAGAGAATATCTCCCGCAGGGAAGCTGCTACCATCAAATGCTTGCCCTCATTAGACTCCCCTCTGGAAGCGCTTTCACTGCAAGCTGCAGATTCCCTCCTAACAGCAAGCTTTAGGATAGTGTACTGAATTGTAACTTAACTGCGGCTAATAAGGCGATTATGGCAAAGAGAATATCTCCCGCAGGGAAGCTGCTACCATCAAATCTTTGCCCTCATTAGACTCCCCTCTGGAAGCGCTTTCACTGCAAGCTGCAGATTCCCTCCTAACAGCAAGCTTTAGGATAGGGTACTGAATTGTAACTTACTTTCGCCTAATAATGCGATTTTGGCAAAGAGACTATCTCCCGCAGGGAAGCTGCTACCATCAAATATTTGCCCTCATTAGACTCTCCTCTGGAAGCGCTTTCACTGCAAGCTGCAGATTCCCTCCTAACAGCAAGCTTTAGGATAGGGTACTGAATTGTAACTTACTTTCGCCTAAGAATGCGATTTTGGCAAAGAGACTATCTCCCGCAGGGAAGCTGCTACCATCAAATTTTTGCCCTCATTAGACTCCCCTCTGGAAGCGCTTTCACTGCAAGCTGCAGATTCCCTCCTAACAGCAAGCTTTAGGATAGGGTACTGAATTGTAACTTACTTTCGCCTAATAATGCGATTTTGGCAAAGAGACTATCTCCCGCAGGGAAGCTGCTATCATCAAATGTTTGCCCTCATTAGACTCCCCTCTGGAAGCGCTTTCACTGCAAGCTGCAGGTTCCTTCATAACAGCAAGCTTTAGGATAGGGTACTGAATTGTAACTTACTTTCGCCTAATAATTCGATTTTGGCAAAGAGAGTATCTCTCGCAGGGAAGCTGCTACCATCAAATGTTTGCCCTCGTTAGACTCCCCTCTGGAAGCGCTTTCACTGCAAGCTGCAGATTCCCTCCTAACAGCAAGCTTTAGGATAGGGTACTGAATTGTAACTTACTTTCGCCTTATAATGCGATTTTGGCAAAGAGAGTATCTCCCGCAGGGAAGCTGCTACCATCAAATGTTTGCCCTCATTAGACTCCCCTCTGGAAGCGCTTTCACTGCAAGCTGCAGATTCCCTCCTAACAGCAAGCTTTAGGATAGGGTACTGAATTGAAACTTACTTTCGCCTAGTAATGAGATTTTGGCAAAGAGAGTATCTCCCACAGGGAAGCTGCTACCATCAAATGTTTGCCCTCATTACACTCCCCTCTGGAAGCGCTTTCGCTGCAAGCTGCAGATTCCCTCCTAACAGCAAGCTTTAGGATAGGGTACTGAATTGTAACTTAACTGCGGCTAATAAGGCGATTTTGGCAAAGAGAGTATCTCCCGCAGGGAAGCTGCTACCATAAAATGTTTGCCCTCATTAGACTCCCCTCTGGAAGCGCTTTCACTGCAAGCTGCAGATTCCCTCCTAACAGCAAGCTTTAGGATAGGGTACTGAATTGTATCTTACTTTCGCCTAATAAAGCGATTTTGGCAAAGAGAGTATCTCCCGCAGGGAAGCTGCTACCATCAAATGTTTGCCCTCATTAGACTCCCCTCTGGAAGCGCTTTCACTGCAAGCTGCAGATTCCCTCCTAACAGCAAGCTTTAGGATAGGGTACTGAATTGTAACTTAACTGCGGCTAATAATGCGATTTTGGCAAAGAGACTATCTCCCGCAGGGAAGCTGCTACCATCCAATGTTTGCCCTCATTAGACTCCCCTCTGGAAGCGCTTTCACTGCAAGCTGCAGATTCCTTCCTAACAGCAAGCTTTAGGATAGGGTACTGAATTGTATCTTACTTTCGCCTAAAAATGCGATTTTGGCAAAGAGAGTATCTCCCGCAGGGAAGCTGCTACCATCAAATGTTTGCCCTCATTAGACTCCCCTCTGGAAGCGCTTTCACTGCAAGCTGCAGATTCCCTCCTAACAGCAAGCTTTAGGATAGGGTACTGAATTGTAACTTACTTTCGCCTAATAATGCGATTTTGGCAAAGAGACTATCTCCCGCAGGGAAGCTGCTACCATCAAATGTTTGCCCTCATTAGACTCCCCTCTGGAAGCGCTTTCACTGCAAGCTGCAGATTCCTTCCTAACAGCAAGCTTTAGAATAGGGTACTGAATTGTATCTTACTTTCGCCTAATAATGCGATTTTGGCAAAGAGACTATAACTCGCAGGGAAGCTGCTGCCACCAAATGTTTGCCCTCATTAGACTCCCCTCTGGAAGCGCTTTCACTGCAAGCTGCAGATTCCCTCCTAACAGCAAGCTTTAGGATAGGGTACTGAATTGTAACTTAACTGCGTCTAATAAGGCGATTTTGGCAAAGAGAATATCTCCCGCAGGGAAGCTGCTACCATCAAATGCTTGCCCTCATTAGACTCCCCTCTGGAAGCGCTTTCACTGCAAGCTGCAGATTCCCTCCTAACAGCAAGATTTAGGATAGGGTACTGAATTGTAACTT
Source organism: Phaenicophaeus curvirostris (assembly GCF_032191515.1). Lineage (NCBI taxonomy): Eukaryota > Metazoa > Chordata > Aves > Cuculiformes > Cuculidae > Phaenicophaeus > Phaenicophaeus curvirostris. Next base: position 55,178 of record NW_027207019.1, on the reverse strand, counting down.
AACTGCGGCTAATAAGGCGATTATGGCAAAGAGAATATCTCCCGCAGGGAAGCTGCTACCATCAAATGTTTGCCCTCATTAGACTCCCCTCTGGAAGCGCTTTCACTGCAAGCTGCAGATTCCCTCCTAACAGCAAGCTTTAGGATAGGGTACTGAATTGTAACTTACTTTCGCCTAATAATGCGATTTTGGCAAAGAGACTATCTCCCGCAGGGAAGCTGCTACCATCAAATATTTGCCCTCATTAGACTCTCCTCTGGAAGCGCTTTCACTGCAAGCTGCAGATTCCCTCCTAACAGCAAGCTTTAGGATAGGGTACTGAATTGTAACTTACTTTCGCCTAAGAATGCGATTTTGGCAAAGAGACTATCTCCCGCAGGGAAGCTGCTACCATCAAATTTTTGCCCTCATTAGACTCCCCTCTGGAAGCGCTTTCACTGCAAGCTGCAGATTCCCTCCTAACAGCAAGCTTTAGGATAGGGTACTGAATTGTAACTTACTTTCGCCTAATAATGCGATTTTGGCAAAGAGACTATCTCCCGCAGGGAAGCTGCTACCATCAAATGTTTGCCCTCATTAGACTCCCCTCTGGAAGCGCTTTCACTGCAAGCTGCAGATTCCCTCCTAACAGCAAGCTTTAGGATAGGGTACTGAATTGTATCTTACTTTCGCCTAAAAATGCGATTTTGGCAAAGAGATTATCTCCCGCAGGGAAGCTGTTACCATCAAACGTTTGCCCTCACTAGACTCCCCTCTGGAAGCGCTTTCACTGCAAGCTGCAGATTCCCTCCTAACAGCAAGCTTTAGGATAGGGTACTGAATTGTAACTTAACTGCGGCTAATAAGGCGATTTTGGCAAAGAGAGTATCTCCCGCAGGGAAGCTGCTACCATCAAATGTTTGCCCTCATTAGACTCCCCTCTGGAAGCGCTTTCACTGCAAGCTGCAGATTCCTTCCTAACAGCAAGCTTTAGGATAGGGTACTGAATTGTAACTTACTTTCGCCTAATAATGCGATTTTGGCAAAGAGAGTATCTCCCGCAGGGAAGCTGCTACCATCAAATCTTTGCCCTCATTAGACTCCCCTCTGGAAGTGCTTTCACTGCAAGCTGCAGATTCCCTCCTAACAGCAAGCTTTAGGATAGGGTACTGAATTGTAACTTAACTGCGGCTAATAAGGCGATTTTGGCAAAGAGACTATCTCCCGCAGGGAAGCTGCTACCATCAAATGTTTGCCCTCATTAGACTCCCCTCTGGAAGCGCTTTCACTGCAAGCTGCAGGTTCCTTCATAACAGCAAGCTTTAGGATAGGGTACTGAATTGTAACTTACTTTCGCCTAATAATTCGATTTTGGCAAAGAGAGTATCTCTCGCAGGGAAGCTGCTACCATCAAATGCTTGCCCTCATTAGACTCCCCTCTGGAAGCGCTTTCACTGCAAGCTGCAGATTCCCTCCTAACAGCAAGCTTTAGGATAGGGTACTGAATTGTAACTTAACTGCGGATAATAATGCGATTTTGGCAAAGAGAGTATCTCCCGCAGGGAAGCTGCTACCATCAAATGTTTGCCCTCATTAGACTCCCCTCTGGAAGCGCTTTCACTGCAAGCTGCAGATTCCTTCCTAACAGCAAGCTTTAGGATAGGGTACTGAATTGTAACTTACTTTCGCCTAATAATGCGATTTTGGCAAAGAGAGTATCTCCCGCAGGGAAGCTGCTACCATCAAATGTTTGCCCTCATTAGACTCCCCTCTGGAAGCGCTTTCACTGCAAGCTGCAGATTCCCTCCTAACAGCAAGCTTTAGGATAGGGTACTGAATTGAAACTTACTTTCGCCTAGTAATGAGATTTTGGCAAAGAGATTATCTCCCACAGGGAAGCTGCTACCATCAAATGTTTGCCCTCATTACACTCCCCTCTGGAAGCGCTTTCGCTGCAAGCTGCAGATTCCCTCCTAACAGCAAGCTTTAGGATAGGGTACTGAATTGTAACTTAACTGCGGCTAATAAGGCGATTTTGGCAAAGAGAGTATCTCCCGCAGGGAAGCTGCTACCATCAAATGTTTGCCCTCTTTAGACTCCCCTCTGGAAGCGCTTTCACTGCAAGCTGCAGATTCCCTCCTAACAGCAAGCTTTAGGATAGGGTACTGAATTGTATCTTACTTTCGCCTAATAAAGCGATTTTGGCAAAGAGAGTATCTCCCGCAGGGAAGCTGCTACCATCAAATGTTTGCCCTCATTAGACTCCCCTCTGGAAGCGCTTTCACTGCAAGCTGCAGATTCCCTCCTAACAGCAAGCTTTAGGATAGGGTACTGAATTGTAACTTACTTTCGCCTAATAATGCGATTTTGGCAAAGAGACTATCTCCCGCAGGGAAGCTGCTACCATCAAATATTTGCCCTCATTAGACTCTCCTCTGGAAGCGCTTTCACTGCAAGCTGCAGATTCCCTCCTAACAGCAAGCTTTAGGATAGGGTACTGAATTGTAACTTACTTTCGCCTAAGAATGCGATTTTGGCAAAGAGACTATCTCCCGCAGGGAAGCTGCTACCATCAAATGTTTGCCCTCATTAGACTCCCCTCTGGAAGCGCTTTCACTGCAAGCTGCAGATTCCCTCCTAACAGCAAGCTTTAGGATAGGGTACTGAATTGTATCTTACTTTCACCTAAAAATGCGATTTTGGCAAAGAGACTATCTCCCGCAGGGAAGCTGTTACCATCAAACGTTTGCCCTCACTAGACTCCCCTCTGGAAGCGCTTTCACTGCAAGCTGCAGATTCCCTCCTAACAGCAAGCTTTAGGATAGGGTACTGAATTGTAACTTAACTGCGGCTAATAAGGCGATTTTGGCAAAGAGACTATCTCCCGCAGGGAAGCTGCTACCATCAAATGTTTGCCCTCATTAGACTCCCCTCTGGAAGCGCTTTCACTGCAAGCTGCAGATTCCTTCCTAACAGCAAGCTTTAGGATAGGGTACTGAATTGTAACTTACTTTCGCCTAATAATGCGATTTTGGCAAAGAGAGTATCTCCCGCAGGGAAGCTGCTACCATCAAATCTTTGCCCTCATTAGACTCCCCTCTGGAAGTGCTTTCACTGCAAGCTGCAGATTCCCTCCTAACAGCAAGCTTTAGGATAGGGTACTGAATTGTAACTTAACTGCGGCTAATAAGGCGATTTTGGCAAAGAGACTATCTCCCGCAGGGAAGCTGCTACCATCAAATGTTTGCCCTCATTAGACTCCCCTCTGGAAGCGCTTTCACTGCAAGCTGCAGGTTCCTTCATAACAGCAAGCTTTAGGATAGGGTACTGAATTGTAACTTACTTTCGCCTAATAATTCGATTTTGGCAAAGAGAGTATCTCTCGCAGGGAAGCTGCTACCATCAAATGCTTGCCCTCATTAGACTCCCCTCTGGAAGCGCTTTCACTGCAAGCTGCAGATTCCCTCCTAACAGCAAGCTTTAGGATAGGGTACTGAATTGTAACTTAACTGCGGATAATAATGCGATTTTGGCAAAGAGAGTATCTCCCGCAGGGAAGCTGCTACCATCAAATGTTTGCCCTCATTAGACTCCCCTCTGGAAGCGCTTTCACTGCAAGCTGCAGATTCCTTCCTAACAGCAAGCTTTAGGATAGGGTACTGAATTGTAACTTACTTTCGCCTAATAATGCGATTTTGGCAAAGAGAGTATCTCCCGCAGGGAAGCTGCTACCATCAAATGTTTGCCCTCATTAGACTCCCCTCTGGAAGCGCTTTCACTGCAAGCTGCAGATTCCCTCCTAACAGCAAGCTTTAGGATAGGGTACTGAATTGAAACTTACTTTCGCCTAGTAATGAGATTTTGGCAAAGAGAGTATCTCCCACAGGGAAGCTGCTACCATCAAATGTTTGCCCTCATTACACTCCCCTCTGGAAGCGCTTTCGCTGCAAGCTGCAGATTCCCTCCTAACAGCAAGCTTTAGGATAGGGTACTGAATTGTAACTTAACTGCGGCTAATAAGGCGATTTTGGCAAAGAGAGTATCTCCCGCAGGGAAGCTGCTACCATCAAATGTTTGCCCTCATTAGACTCCCCTCTGGAAGCGCTTTCACTGCAAGCTGCAGATTCCCTCCTAACAGCAAGCTTTAGGATAGGGTACTGAATTGTATCTTACTTTCGCCTAATAAAGCGATTTTGGCAAAGAGAGTATCTCCCGCAGGGAAGCTGCTACCATCAAATGTTTGCCCTCATTAGACTCCCCTCTGGAAGCGCTTTCACTGCAAGCTGCAGATTCCCTCCTAACAGCAAGCTTTAGGATAGGGTACTGAATTGTAACTTAACTGCGGCTAATAATGCGATTTTGGCAAAGAGACTATCTCCCGCAGGGAAGCTGCTACCATCCAATGTTTGCCCTCATTAGACTCCCCTCTGGAAGCGCTTTCACTGCAAGCTGCAGATTCCTTCCTAACAGCAAGCTTTAGGATAGGGTACTGAATTGTATCTTACTTTCGCCTAATAATGCGATTTTGGCAAAGAGAGTATCTCCCGCAGGGAAGCTGCTACCATCAAATGTTTGCCCTCATTAGACTCCCCTCTGGAAGCGCTTTCACTGCAAGCTGCAGATTCCCTCCTAACAGCAAGCTTTAGGATAGGGTACTGAATTGTAACTTACTTTCGCCTAATAATGCGATTATGGCAAAGAGACTATCTCCCGCAGGGAAGCTGCTACCATCCAATGTTTGCCCTCATTAGACTCCCCTCTGGAAGCGCTTTCACTGCAAGCTGCAGATTCCTTCCTAACAGCAAGCTTTAGGATAGGGTACTGAATTGTATCTTACTTTCGCCTAATAATGCGATTTTGGCAAAGAGAGTATCTCCCGCAGGGAAGCTGCTACCATCAAATGTTTGCCCTCATTAGACTCCCCTCTGGAAGCGCTTTCACTGCAAGCTGCAGATTCCCTCCTAACAGCAAGCTTTAGGATAGGGTACTGAATTGTAACTTACTTTCGCCTAATAATGCGATTTTGGCAAAGAGACTATCTCCCGCAGGGAAGCTGCTACCATCAAATGTTTGCCCTCATTAGACTCCCCTCTGGAAGCGCTTTCACTGCAAGCTGCAGATTCCTTCCTAACAGCAAGCTTTAGAATAGGGTACTGAATTGTATCTTACTTTCGCCTAATAATGCGATTTTGGCAAAGAGACTATAACTCGCAGGGAAGCTGCTGCCACCAAATGTTTGCCCTCATTAGACTCCCCTCTGGAAGCGCTTTCACTGCAAGCTGCAGATTCCCTCCTAACAGCAAGCTTTAGGATAGGGTACTGAATTGTAACTTAACTGCGGCTAATAAGGCGATTATGGCAAAGAGAATATCTCCCGCAGGGAAGCTGCTACCATCAAATGTTTGCCCTCATTAGACTCCCCTCTGGAAGCGCTTTCACTGCAAGCTGCAGATTCCCTCCTAACAGCAAGCTTTAGGATAGGGTACTGAATTGTAACTTACTTTCGCCTAATAATGCGATTTTGGCAAAGAGACTATCTCCCGCAGGGAAGCTGCTACCATCAAATATTTGCCCTCATTAGACTCTCCTCTGGAAGCGCTTTCACTGCAAGCTGCAGATTCCCTCCTAACAGCAAGCTTTAGGATAGGGTACTGAATTGTAACTTACTTTCGCCTAAGAATGCGATTTTGGCAAAGAGACTATCTCCCGCAGGGAAGCTGCTACCATCAAATTTTTGCCCTCATTAGACTCCCCTCTGGAAGCGCTTTCACTGCAAGCTGCAGATTCCCTCCTAACAGCAAGCTTTAGGATAGGGTACTGAATTGTAACTTACTTTCGCCTAATAATGCGATTTTGGGAAAGAGACTATCTCCCGCAGGGAAGCTGCTACCATCAAATGTTTGCCCTCATTAGACTCCCCTCTGGAAGCGCTTTCACTGCAAGCTGCAGATTCCCTCCTAACAGCAAGCTTTAGGATAGGGTACTGAATTGTATCTTACTTTCGCCTAAAAATGCGATTTTGGCAAAGAGACTATCTCCCGCAGGGAAGCTGTTACCATCAAACGTTTGCCCTCACTAGACTCCCCTCTGGAAGCGCTTTCACTGCAAGCTGCAGATTCCCTCCTAACAGCAAGCTTTAGGATAGGGTACTGAATTGTAACTTAACTGCGGCTAATAAGGCGATTTTGGCAAAGAGACTATCTCCCGCAGGGAAGCTGCTACCATCAAATGTTTGCCCTCATTAGACTCCCCTCTGGAAGCGCTTTCACTGCAAGCTGCAGATTCCTTCCTAACAGCAAGCTTTAGGATAGGGTACTGAATTGTAACTTACTTTCGCCTAATAATGCGATTTTGGCAAAGAGAGTATCTCCCGCAGGGAAGCTGCTACCATCAAATCTTTGCCCTCATTAGACTCCCCTCTGGAAGTGCTTTCACTGCAAGCTGCAGATTCCCTCCTAACAGCAAGCTTTAGGATAGGGTACTGAATTGTAACTTAACTGCGGCTAATAAGGCGATTTTGGCAAAGAGACTATCTCCCGCAGGGAAGCTGCTACCATCAAATGTTTGCCCTCATTAGACTCCCCTCTGGAAGCGCTTTCACTGCAAGCTGCAGGTTCCTTCATAACAGCAAGCTTTAGGATAGGGTACTGAATTGTAACTTACTTTCGCCTAATAATTCGATTTTGGCAAAGAGAGTATCTCTCGCAGGGAAGCTGCTACCATCAAATGCTTGCCCTCATTAGACTCCCCTCTGGAAGCGCTTTCACTGCAAGCTGCAGATTCCCTCCTAACAGCAAGCTTTAGGATAGGGTACTGAATTGTAACTTAACTGCGGATAATAATGCGATTTTGGCAAAGAGAGTATCTCCCGCAGGGAAGCTGCTACCATCAAATGTTTGCCCTCATTAGACTCCCCTCTGGAAGCGCTTTCACTGCAAGCTGCAGATTCCTTCCTAACAGCAAGCTTTAGGATAGGGTACTGAATTGTAACTTACTTTCGCCTAATAATGCGATTTTGGCAAAGAGAGTATCTCCCGCAGGGAAGCTGCTACCATCAAATGTTTGCCCTCATTAGACTCCCCTCTGGAAGCGCTTTCACTGCAAGCTGCAGATTCCCTCCTAACAGCAAGCTTTAGGATAGGGTACTGAATTGAAACTTACTTTCGCCTAGTAATGAGATTTTGGCAAAGAGAGTATCTCCCACAGGGAAGCTGCTACCATCAAATGTTTGCCCTCATTACACTCCCCTCTGGAAGCGCTTTCGCTGCAAGCTGCAGATTCCCTCCTAACAGCAAGCTTTAGGATAGGGTACTGAATTGTAACTTAACTGCGGCTAATAAGGCGATTTTGGCAAAGAGAGTATCTCCCGCAGGGAAGCTGCTACCATCAAATGTTTGCCCTCATTAGACTCCCCTCTGGAAGCGCTTTCACTGCAAGCTGCAGATTCCCTCCTAACAGCAAGCTTTAGGATAGGGTACTGAATTGTATCTTACTTTCGCCTAATAAAGCGATTTTGGCAAAGAGAGTATCTCCCGCAGGGAAGCTGCTACCATCAAATGTTTGCCCTCATTAGACTCCCCTCTGGAAGCGCTTTCACTGCAAGCTGCAGATTCCCTCCTAACAGCAAGCTTTAGGATAGGGTACTGAATTGTAACTTAACTGCGGCTAATAATGCGATTTTGGCAAAGAGACTATCTCCCGCAGGGAAGCTGCTACCATCCAATGTTTGCCCTCATTAGACTCCCCTCTGGAAGCGCTTTCACTGCAAGCTGCAGATTCCTTCCTAACAGCAAGCTTTAGGATAGGGTACTGAATTGTATCTTACTTTCGCCTAATAATGCGATTTTGGCAAAGAGAGTATCTCCCGCAGGGAAGCTGCTACCATCAAATGTTTGCCCTCATTAGACTCCCCTCTGGAAGCGCTTTCACTGCAAGCTGCAGATTCCCTCCTAACAGCAAGCTTTAGGATAGGGTACTGAATTGTAACTTACTTTCGCCTAATAATGCGATTATGGCAAAGAGACTATCTCCTGCAGGGAAGCTGCTACCATCAAATATTTGCCCTCGTTAGACTCCCCTCTGGAAGCGCTTTCACTGCAAGCTGCAGATTCCCTCTTAACAGCAAGCTTTAGGATAGGGTACTGAATTGTAACTTACTTTCGCCTAATAATGAGATTATAGCAAATAGAGTATCTCCCGCAGGGAAGCTGCTACCATCAAATGCTTGCCCTCATTAGACTCCCCTCTGGAAGCGCTTTCACTGCAAGCTGCAGATTCCCTCCTAACAGCAAGCTTTAGGATAGGGTCCTGAATTGTAACATAACTGCGGCTAATAAGGCGATATTGGAAAACAGACTATCTCCCGCAGGGAAGCTGCTACCATCAAATGTTTGCCCTCATTAGACTCCCCTCTGGAAGCGCTTTCACTGCAAGCTGCAGATTCCCTCCTAACAGCAAGCTTTAGGATAGGGTACTGAATTGTATCTTTCTGTCGCCTAATAATGCGATTTTTGCAAAGAGACTGTCTCCCGCAGGGAAGCTGTTACCATCAAACGTTTGCCCTCATTAGACTCCCCTCTGGAAGCGTTTTCACTGCAAGCTGCAGATTCCCTCCTAACAGCAAGCTTTAGGATAGGGTACTGAATTGTAACTTAACTGCGGCTCATAAGGCGATTTTGGCAAAGAGAGTATATCCCGCAGGGAAGCTGCTACCATCAAATGTTTGCCCTCATTAGACTCCCCTCTGGAAGCGCTTTCACTGCAAGCTGCAGATTCCTTCCTAACAGCAAGCTTTAGGATAGGGTACTGAATTGTAACTTACTTTCGCCTAATAATGCGATTTTGGAAAAGAGACTATAACTCGCAGGGAAGCTGCTGCCACCAAATGTTTGCCCTCATTAGACTCCCCTCTGGAAGCGCTTTCACTCCATCTGTAGATTCCCTCCTAACAGCAAGCTTTAGGATAGGGTACTGAATTGTAACTTACTTTCGCCTAATAATGCGATTATAGCAAAGAGAGTATCTCCCGCAGGGAAGCTGCTACCATCAAATGTTTGCCCTCATTAGACTCCCCTCTGGAAGCGTTTTCACTGCAAGCTGCAGATTCCCTCCTAACAGCAAGCTTTAGGATAAGGTACTGAATTGTAACTTAACTGCGGCTCATAATGCGATTTTGGCAAAGAGAGTATCTCCCGCAGGGAAGCTGCTACCATCAAATGTTTGCCCTCGTTAGACTCCCCTCTGGAAGCGCTTTCACTGCAAGCTGCAGATTCCTTCCTAACAGCAAGCTTTAGGATAGGGTACTGAATTGTAACTTACTTTCGCCTAATAATGCGATTTTGGCAAAGGGAGTATCTCCCGCAGGGAAGCTGCTACCATCAAATGTTTGCCCTCGTTAGACTCCCCTCTGGAAGCGCTTTCACTGCAAGCTGCAGATTCCCTCCTAACAGCAAGCTTTAGGATAGGGTCCTGAATTGTAACTTACTTTCGCCTAATAATGCGATTTTGGCAAAGAGAGTATCTCCCGCAGGGAAGCTGCTACCATCAAATGTTTGCCCTCGTTAGACTCCCCTCTGGAAGCGCTTTCACTGCAAGCTGCAGATTCCCTCCTAACAGTAACCTTTGGATAGGGTACTGAATTGTATCTTTCTGTCGCCTAATAATGCGATTTTTGCAAAGAGACTGTCTCCCGCAGGGAAGCTGTTACCATCAAACGTTTGCCCTCATTAGACTCCCCTCTGGAAGCGTTTTCACTGCAAGCTGCAGATTCCCTCCTAACAGCAAGCTTTAGGATAGGGTACTGAATTGTAACTTAACTGCGGCTCATAAGGCGATATTGGCAAAGAGAGTATCTCCCGCAGGGAAGCTGCTACCATCAAATGTTTGCCCTCGTTAGACTGCCCTCTGGAAGCGCTTTCACTGCAAGCTGCAGATTCCCTCCTAACAGCAAGCTTTAGGATAGGGTACTGAATTGTAACTTACTTTCGCCTAATAATGCGATTTTGGCAAAGAGACTATAACTCTCAGGAAGCTGCTGCCACCAAATGTTTGCCCTCATTAGACTCCCCTCTGGAAGCGCTTTCACTGCAAGCTGTAGATTCCCTCCTAACAGCAAGCTTTAGGATAGGGTACTGAATTGTAACTTACTTTCGCCTTATAATGCGATTATAGCAAAGAGAGTATCTCCCGCAGGGAAGCTGCTACCATCAAATGTTTGCCCTCATTAGACTCCCCTCTGGAAGCGTTTTCACTGCAAGCTGCAGATTCCCTCCTAACAGCAAGCTTTAGGATAGGGTACTGAATTGTAACTTAACTGCGGCTCATAAGGCGATTTTGGCAAAGAGAGTATCTCCCGCAGGGAAGCTGCTACCATCAAATGTTTGCCCTCGTTAGACTCCCCTCTGGAAGCGCTTTCACTGCAAGCTGCAGATTCCTTCCTAACAGCAAGCTTTAGGATAGGGTACTGAATTGTAACTTACTTTCGCCTAATAATGCGATTTTGGCAAAGGGAGTATCTCCCGCAGGGAAGCTGCTACCATCAAATGTTTGCCCTCGTTAGACTCCCCTCTGGAAGCGCTTTCACTGCAAGCTGCAGATTCCCTCCTAACAGCAAGCTTTAGGATAGGGTCCTGAATTGTAACTTACTTTCGCCTAATAATGCGATTTTGGCAAAGAGACTATCTCCCGCAGGGAAGCTGCTACCATCAAATGTTTGCCCTCGTTAGACTCCCCTCTGGAAGCGCTTTCACTGCAAGCTGCAGATTCCCTCCTAACAGCAACCTTTGGATAGGGTACTGAATTGTAACTTACTTTCGCCTAATAATGCGATTTTTGCAAAGAGACTGTCTCCCGCAGGGAAGCTGCTACCATCAAATGTTTGCCCTCATTAGACTCCCCTCTGGAAGCGTTTTCACTGCAAGCTGCAGATTCCCTCCTAACAGCAAGCTTTAGGATAGGGTACTGAATTGTAACTTAACTGCGGCTCATAAGGCGATTTTGGCAAAGAGAGTATCTCCCGCAGGGAAGCTGCTACCATCAAATGTTTGCCCTCGTTAGACTCCCCTCTGGAAGCGCTTTCACTGCAAGCTGCAGATTCCTTCCTAACAGCAAGCTTTAGGATAGGGTACTGAATTGTAACTTACTTTCGCCTAATAATGCGATTTTGGCAAAGAGACTATAACTCGCAGGGAAGCTGCTGCCACCAAATGTTTGCCCTCGTTAGACTCCCCTCTGGAAGCGCTTTCACGGCAAGCTGCAGATTCCCTCCTAACAGCAAGCTTTAGGATAGGGTACTGAATTGTAACTTACTTTCGCCTAATAATGCGATTTTGGCAAAGAGAGTATCTCCCGCAGGGAAGCTTCTACCATCAAATGTTTGCCCTCGTTAGACTCCCCTCTGGAAGCGCTTTCACTGCAAGCTGCAGATTCCCTCCTAACAGCAAGCTTTAGGATAGGGTACTGAATTGTAACTTAACTGCGGCTCATAAGGCGATTTTGGCAAAGAGAGTATCTCCCGCAGGGAAGCTGCTACCATCAAATGTTTGCCCTCGTTAGACTGCCCTCTGGAAGCGCTTTCACTGCAAGCTGCAGATTCCCTCCTAACAGCAAGCTTTAGGATAGGTACTGAATTGTAACTTACTTTCGCCTAATAATGCGATTTTGGCAAAGAGACTATAACTCTCAGGAAGCTGCTGCCACCAAATGTTTGCCCTCATTAGACTCCCCTCTGGAAGCGCTTTCACTGCAAGCTGCAGATTCCCTCCTAACAGCAAGCTTTAGGATAGGGTACTGAATTGTAACTTACTGTCGCTTAATAATGCGATTTTGGCAAAGAGACTGTCTCCCGCAGGGAAGCTGCTACCATCAAATGTTTGCCCTCATTAGACTACCCTGTGGAAGCGCTTTCACTGCAAGCTGCAGATTCCCTCCTAACAGCAAGCTTTAGGATAGGGTACTGAATTGTATCTTACTTTCGTCTAATAAAGCGATTTTGGCAAAGAGAATATCTCCCGCAGGGAAGCTGCTACCATCAAATGTTTGCCCTCATTAGACTCCCCTCTGGAAGCGCTTTCACTGCAAGCTGCAGATTCCCTCCTAACAGCAAGCTTTAGGATAGGGTACTGAATTGTAACTTACTTTCGCCTAATAATGCGATTTTGGCCAAGAGAGTATCTCCCGCAGGGAAGCTGCTACCATCAAATGTTTGCCCTCATTAGACTCCCCTCTGGAAGCGCTTTCACTGCAAGCTGCAGATTCCCTCCTAACAGCAAGCTTTAGGATAGGGTACTGAATTGTAACTTACTTTCGCCTAATAATGCGATTTTGGAAAAGAGACTATCTCCGGCAGGGAAGCTGCTACCATCAAATGCTTGCCCTCATTAGACTCCCCTCTGGAAGCGCTTTCACTGCAAGCTGCAGATTCCCTCCTAACAGCAAGCTTTAGGATAGGGTACTGAATTGTATCTTATCTGCGGCTAATAAGCCGATTTTGGCAAAGAGAGTATCTCCCGCAGGGAAGCTGCTACCATCAAATGTTTGCCCTCATTAGACTCCCCTCTGGAAGCGCTTTCACTGCAAGCTGCAGATTCCCTCCTAACAGCAAGCTTTAGGATAGGGTACTGAATTGTAACTTACTTTCGCCTAATAATGCGATTTTGGCAAAGAGAGTATCTCCCGCAGGGAAGCTGCTACCATCAAATGTTTGCCCTCATTAGACTCCCCTCTGGAAGCGCTTTCACTGCAAGCTGCAGATTCCCTCCTAACAGCAAGCTTTAGGATAGGGTACTGAATTGTAACTTACTTTCGCCTAATAATGCGATTTTGGCAAAGAGAGTATCTCACGCAGGGAAGCTGTTACCATCAAAAGTTTGCCCTCATTAGACTCCCTTCTGGAAGCGCTTTCACTGCAAGCTGCAGATTCCCTCCTAACAGCAAGCTTTAGGATAGGGTACTGAATTGTAACTTACTGTAGCTTAATAATGCGATTTTGGCAAAGAGACTGTCTCCCGCAGGGAAGCTGCTACCATCAAATGTTTGCCCTCATTAGACTCCCCTCTGGAAGCGCTTTCACTGCAAGCTGCAGATTCCTTCCTAACAGCAAGCTTTAGGATAGGGTACTGAATTGTATCTTACTTTCGCCTAATAATGCGATTTTGGCAAAGAGAATATCTCCCGCAGGGAAGCTGCTACCATCAAATGTTTGCCCTCATTAGACTCCCCTCTGGAAGCGCTTTCACTGCAAGCTGCAGATTCCCTCCTAACAGCAAGCTTTAGGATAGGGTACTGAATTGTAACTTACTTTCGCCTAATAATGCGATTTTGGCAAAGAGACTATAACTCGCAGGGAAGCTGCTGCCACCAAATGTTTGCCCTCATTAGACTCCCCTCTGGAAGCGCTTTCACTGCAAGCTGCAGATTCCTTCCTAACAGCAAGCTTTAGGATAGGGTACTGAATTGTAACTTACTTTCGCCTAATAATGCGATTTTGGCAAAGAGAGTATCTCCCGCAGGGAAGCTGCTACCATCAAATGTTTGCCCTCGTTAGACTCCCCTCTGGAAGCGCTTTCACTGCAAGCTGCAGATTCCTTCCTAACAGCAAGCTTTAGGATAGGGTACTGAATTGTAACTTACTTTCGCCTAATAATGCGATTATAGCAAAGAGAGTATCTCCCGCAGGGAAGCTGCTACCATCAAATGTTTGCCCTCATTAGACTCCCCTCTGGAAGCGTTTTCACTGCAAGCTGCACATTCCCTCCTAACAGCAAGCTTTAGGATAGGGTACTGAATTGTAACTTAACTGCGGCTCATAAGGCGATTTTGGCAAAGAGAGTATCTCCCGCAGGGAAGCTGCTACCATCAAATGTTTGCCCTCATTAGACTCCCCTCTGGAAGCGCTTTCACTGCAAGCTGCAGATTCCCTCCTAACAGCAAGCTTTAGGATAGGGTACTGAATTGTAACTTAACTGCGGCTCATAAGGCGATTTTGGCAAAGAGAGTATCTCCCGCAGGGAAGCTGCTACCATCAAATGTTTGCCCTCGTTAGACTCCCCTCTGGAAGCGCTTTCACTGCAAGCTGCAGATTCCTTCCTAACAGCAAGCTTTAGGATAGGGTACTGAATTGTAACTTACTTTCGCCTAATAATGCGATTTTGGCAAAGAGACTATAACTCGCAGGGAAGCTGCTGCCACCAAATGTTTGCCCTCGTTAGACTCCCCTCTGGAAGCGCTTTCACGGCAAGCTGCAGATTCCTTCCTAACAGCAAGCTTTAGGATAGGGTACTGAATTGTAACTTACTTTCGCCTAATAATGCGATTTTGGCAAAGAGAGTATCTCCCGCAGGGAAGCTGCTACCATCAAATGTTTGCCCTCGTTAGACTCCCCTCTGGAAGCGCTTTCACTGCAAGCTGCAGATTCCCTCCTAACAGCAAGCTTTAGGATAGGGTACTGAATTGTAACTTAACTGCGGCTCATAAGGCGATTTTGGCAAAGAGAGTATCTCCCGCAGGGAAGCTGCTACCATCAAATGTTTGCCCTCGTTAGACTGCCCTCTGGAAGCGCTTTCACTGCAAGCTGCAGATTCCCTCCTAACAGCAAGCTTTAGGATAGGGTACTGAATTGTAACTTACTTTCGCCTAATAATGCGATTTTGGCAAAGAGACTATAACTCTCAGGAAGCTGCTGCCACCAAATGTTTGCCCTCATTAGACTCCCCTCTGGAAGCGCTTTCACTGCAAGCTGCAGATTCCCTCCTAACAGCAAGCTTTAGGATAGGGTACTGAATTGTAACTTACTGTCGCTTAATAATGCGATTTTGGCAAAGAGACTGTCTCCCGCAGGGAAGCTGCTACCATCAAATGTTTGCCCTCATTAGACTACCCTGTGGAAGCGCTTTCACTGCAAGCTGCAGATTCCCTCCTAACAGCAAGCTTTAGGATAGGGTACTGAATTGTATCTTACTTTCGTCTAATAAAGCGATTTTGGCAAAGAGAATATCTCCCGCAGGGAAGCTGCTACCATCAAATGTTTGCCCTCATTAGACTCCCCTCTGGAAGCGCTTTCACTGCAAGCTGCAGATTCCCTCCTAACAGCAAGCTTTAGGATAGGGTACTGAATTGTAACTTACTTTCGCCTAATAATGCGATTTTGGCCAAGAGAGTATCTCCCGCAGGGAAGCTGCTACCATCAAATGTTTGCCCTCATTAGACTCCCCTCTGGAAGCGCTTTCACTGCAAGCTGCAGATTCCCTCCTAACAGCAAGCTTTAGGATAGGGTACTGAATTGTAACTTACTTTCGCCTAATAATGCGATTTTGGAAAAGAGACTATCTCCGGCAGGGAAGCTGCTACCATCAAATGCTTGCCCTCATTAGACTCCCCTCTGGAAGCGCTTTCACTGCAAGCTGCAGATTCCCTCCTAACAGCAAGCTTTAGGATAGGGTACTGAATTGTATCTTATCTGCGGCTAATAAGCCGATTTTGGCAAAGAGAGTATCTCCCGCAGGGAAGCTGCTACCATCAAATGTTTGCCCTCATTAGACTCCCCTCTGGAAGCGCTTTCACTGCAAGCTGCAGATTCCCTCCTAACAGCAAGCTTTAGGATAGGGTACTGAATTGTAACTTACTTTCGCCTAATAATGCGATTTTGGCAAAGAGAGTATCTCCCGCAGGGAAGCTGCTACCATCAAATGTTTGCCCTCATTAGACTCCCCTCTGGAAGCGCTTTCACTGCAAGCTGCAGATTCCCTCCTAACAGCAAGCTTTAGGATAGGGTACTGAATTGTAACTTACTTTCGCCTAATAATGCGATTTTGGCAAAGAGAGTATCTCACGCAGGGAAGCTGTTACCATCAAAAGTTTGCCCTCATTAGACTCCCTTCTGGAAGCGCTTTCACTGCAAGCTGCAGATTCCCTCCTAACAGCAAGCTTTAGGATAGGGTACTGAATTGTAACTTACTGTAGCTTAATAATGCGATTTTTGCAAAGAGACTGTCTCCCGCAGGGAAGCTGCTACCATCAAATGTTTGCCCTCATTAGACTCCCCTCTGGAAGCGCTTTCACTGCAAGCTGCAGATTCCTTCCTAACAGCAAGCTTTAGGATAGGGTACTGAATTGTATCTTACTTTCGCCTAATAATGCGATTTTGGCAAAGAGAATATCTCCCGCAGGGAAGCTGCTACCATCAAATGTTTGCCCTCATTAGACTCCCCTCTGGAAGCGCTTTCACTGCAAGCTGCAGATTCCCTCCTAACAGCAAGCTTTAGGATAGGGTACTGAATTGTAACTTACTTTCGCCTAATAATGCGATTTTGGCAAAGAGACTATAACTCGCAGGGAAGCTGTTACCATCAAACGTTTGCCCTCATTAGACTCCCCTCTGGAAGCGCTTTCACTGCAAGCTGCAGATTCCTTCCTAACAGCAAGCTTTAGGATAGGGTACTGAATTGTAACTTACTTTCGCCTAATAATGCGATTTTGGCAAAGAGAGTATCTCCCGCAGGGAAGCTGCTACCATCAAATGTTTGCCCTCGTTAGACTGCCCTCTGGAAGCGCTTTCACTGCAAGCTGCAGATTCCTTCCTAACAGCAAGCTTTAGGATAGGGTACTGAATTGTAACTTACTTTCGCCTAATAATGCGATTATAGCAAAGAGAGTATCTCCCGCAGGGAAGCTGCTACCATCAAATGTTTGCCCTCATTAGACTCCCCTATGGAAGCGTTTTCACTGCAAGCTGCAGATTCCCTCCTAACAGCAAGCTTTAGGATAGGGTACTGAATTGTAACTTAACTGCGGCTCATAAGGCGATTTTGGCAAAGAGAGTATCTCCCGCAGGGAAGCTGCTACCATCAAATGTTTGCCCTCATTAGACTCCCCTCTGGAAGCGCTTTCACTGCAAGCTGCAGATTCCTTCCTAACAGCAAGCTTTAGGATAGGGTACTGAATTGTAACTTACTTTCGCCTAATAATGCGATTTTGGCAAAGAGAGTATCTCCCGCAGGGAAGCTGCTACCATCAAATGTTTGCCCTCGTTAGACTCCCCTCTGGAAGCGCTTTCACTGCAAGCTGCAGATTCCCTCCTAACAGCAAGCTTTAGGATAGGGTACTGAATTGTAACTTACTTTCGCCTAATAATGCGATTATAGCAAAGAGAGTATCTCCCGCAGGGAAGCTGCTACCATCAAATGTTTGCCCTCATTAGACTCCCCTCTGGAAGCGCTTTCACTGCAAGCTGCAGATTCCCTCCTAACAGCAAGCTTTAGGATAGGGTACTGAATTGTAACTTAACTGCGGCTAATAAGGCGATTTTGGCAAAGAGACTATCTCCCGCAGGGAAGCTGCTACCATCAAATGTTTGCCCTCCTTAGACTCCCCTCTGGAAGTGCTTTCACTGCAAGCTGCAGATTCCTTCCTAACAGCAAGCTTTAGGATAGGGTACTGAATTGTAACTTAACTGAGGCTAATAATGCGATATTGGCAAAGAGAGTATCTCCCGCAGGGAAGCTGCTACCATCAAATTTTTGCCCTCATTAGACTCCCCTCTGGAAGCGCTTTCACTGCAAGCTGCAGATTCCCTCCTAACAGCAAGCTTTAGGATAGGGTACTGAATTGTAACTTACGTTCGCCTAATAATGCGATTTTGGCAAAGAGAGTATCTCCCGCAGGGAAGCTGCTACCATCAAATGTTTGCCCTCATTAGACTCCCCTCTGGAAGCGCTTTCACTGCAAGCTGCAGATTCCTTCCTAACAGCAAGCTTTAGGATAGGGTACTGAATTGTAACTTAACTGCGGCTCATAAGGCGATTTTGGCAAAGAGAGTATGTCCCGCAGGGAAGCTGCTACCATCAAATGTTTGCCCTCGTTAGACTGCCCTCTGGAAGCGCTTTCACTGCAAGCTGCAGATTCCCTCCTAACAGCAAGCTTTAGGATAAGGTACTGAATTGTAACTTACTTTCGCCTAATAATGCGATTTTGGCAAAGAGACTATAACTCTCAGGAAGCTGCTGCCACCAAATGTTTGCCCTCATTAGACTCCCCTCTGGAAGCGCTTTCACTGCAAGCTGCAGATTCCCTCCTAACAGCAAGCTTTAGGATAGGGTACTGAATTGTATCTTACTGTAGCTTAATAATGCAATTTTGGCAAAGAGACTGTCTCCCGCAGGGAAGCTGCTACCATCAAATGTTTGCCCTCATTAGACTCCCCTCTGGAAGCGCTTTCACTGCAAGCTGCAGATTCCCTCCTAACAGCAAGCTTTAGGATAGGGTACTGAATTGTATCTTTCTGTCGCCTAATAATGCGATTTTTGCAAAGAGACTGTCTCCCGCAGGGAAGCTGTTACCATCAAACGTTTGCCCTCATTAGACTCCCCTCTGGAAGCGTTTTCACTGCAAGCTGCAGATTCCCTCCTAACAGCAAGCTTTAGGATAGGGTACTGAATTGTAACTTAACTGCGGCTCATAAGGCGATTTTGGCAAAGAGAGTATGTCCCGCAGGGAAGCTGCTACCATCAAATGTTTGCCCTCGTTAGACTGCCCTCTGGAAGCGCTTTCACTGCAAGCTGCAGATTCCCTCCTAACAGCAAGCTTTAGGATAAGGTACTGAATTGTAACTTACTTTCGCCTAATAATGCGATTTTGGCAAAGAGACTATAACTCTCAGGAAGCTGCTGCCACCAAATGTTTGCCCTCATTAGACTCCCCTCTGGAAGCGCTTTCACTGCAAGCTGCAGATTCCCTCCTAACAGCAAGTTTAGGATAGGGTACTGAATTGTAACTTACTGTAGCTTAATAATGCAATTTTGGCAAAGAGACTGTCTCCCGCAGGGAAGCTGCTACCGTCAAATGTTTGCCCTCATTAGACTCCCCTCTGGAAGCGCTTTCACTGCAAGCTGCAGATTCCTTCCTAACAGCAAGCTTTAGGATAGGGTACTGAATTGTATCTTACTTTCGCCTAAAAATGCGATTTTGGCAAAGAGAATATCTCCTGCAGGGAAGCTGCTACCATCAAATGTTTGCCCTCATTAGACTCCCCTCTGGAAGCGCTTTCACTGCAAGCTGCAGATTCCCTCCTAACAGCAAGCTTTAGGATAGGGTACTGAATTGTAACTTAACTGCGGCTAATAAGGCGATTTTGGCAAAGAGAATATCTCCCGCAGGGAAGCTGCTACCATAAAATGTTTGCCCTCATTAGACTCCCCTCTGGAAGCGCTTTCACTGCAAGCTGTAGATTCCCTCCTAACAGCAAGCTTTAGGATAGGGTACTGAGTTGTATCTTACTTTCGCCTAGTAATGCGATTTTGGCAAAGAGAGTATCTCCCGCAGGGAAGCTGCTACCATCAAATGTTTGCCCTCATTAGACTCCCCTCTGGAAGCGCTTTCACTGCAAGCTGCAGATTCCCTCCTAACAGCAAGCTTTAGGATAGGGTACTGAATTGTAACTTAATTGCAGCTAATAAGGCGATTTTGGCAAAGAGATTATCTCCCGCAGGGAAGCTGCTACCATAAAATGTTTGCCCTCATTAGACTCCCCTCTGGAAGCGCTTTCACTGCAAGCTGTAGATTCCCTCCTAACAGCAAGCTTTAGGATAGTGTACTGAATTGTAACTTACTTTCGCCTAATAATGCGATTTTGGCAAAGAGAGTATCTCCCGCAGGGAAGCTGCTACCATCAAATGTTTGCCCTCGTTAGACTCCCCTCTGGAAGCGCTTTCACTGCAAGCTGCAGATTCCCTCCTAACAGCAAGCTTTAGGATAGGGTACTGAATTGTAACTTACTTTCGCCTAATAATGCGATTTTGGCAAAGAGACTATCTCCCGCAGGGAAGCTGTTACCATCAAACGTTTGCCCTCATTAGACTCCCCTCTACAAGCGCTTTCACTGCAAGCTGCAGATTCCCTCCTAACAGCAAGCTTTAGGATAGGGTACTGAATTGTATCTTAACTGCGGATAATAAGGCGATATTGGCAAAGAGACTATCTCCCGCAGGGAAGCTGCTACCATAAAATGTTTGCCCTCATTAGACTCCCCTCTGGAAGCGCTTTCACTGCAAGCTGCAGATTCCCTCCTAACAGCAAGCTTTAGGATAGGGTACTGAATTGAAACTTACTTTCGCCTAGTAATGAGATTTTGGCAAAGAGATTATCTCCCACAGGGAAGCTGCTACCATCAAATGTTTGCCCTCATTACACTCCCCTCTGGAAGCGCTTTCGCTGCAAGCTGCAGATTCCCTCCTAACAGCAAGCTTTAGGATAGGGTACTGAATTGTAACTTAACTGCGGCTTATAAGGCGATTATGGCAAAGAGAGTATCTCCCGCAGGGAAGCTGCTACCATCAAATGTTTGCCCTCATTAGACTACCCTGTGGAAGCGCTTTCACTGCAAGCTGCAGATTCCCTCCTAACAGCAAGCTTTAGGATAGGGTACTGAATTGTATCTTACTTTCGCCTAATAATGCGATTTGTCAAAGAGAGTATCTCCCGCAGGGAAGCTGCTACCATCAAATGTTTGCCCTCATTAGACTCCCCTCTGGAAGCGCTTTCACTGCAAGCTGCAGATGCCCTCCTAACAGCAAGCTTTAGGATAGGGTACTGAATTGTATCTTACTTTCGCCTAGTAATGCGATTTTGGCAAAGAGAATATCTCCCGCAGGGAAGCTGCTACCATCTAATATTTGCCCTCATTAGACTCCCCTCTGGAAGCGCTTTCACTGCAAGCTGCAGATTCCCTCCTAACAGCAAGCTTTAGGATAGGGTACTGAATTGTAACTTACTTTCGGCTAGTAATGAGATTTTGGCAAAGAGACTATCTCCCGCAGGGAAGCTGCTACCATCAAATGTTTGCCCTCATTAGACTCCCCTCTGGAAGCGCTTTCACTGCAAGCTGCAGATTCCTTCCTTACAGCAAGCTTTAGGATAGGGTACTGAATTGTAACTTACTTTCGCCTAATAATGCGATTTTGGCAAAGAGAGTATCTCCCGCAGGGAAGCTGCTACCATCAAATATTTGCCCTCATTAGACTCCCCTCTGGAAGCGCTTTCACTTCAAGCTGCAGATTCCCTCCTAACAGCAAGCTTTAGGATAGGGTACTGAATTGTAACTTACTTTCGCCTAATAATGCGATTTTGGCAAAGAGAGTATCTCCCGCAGGGAAGCTGCTACCATCAAATCTTTGCCCTCATTAGACTCCCCTCTGGAAGCGCATTCACTTCAAGCTGCAGATTCCCTCCTAACAGCAAGCTTTAGGATAGGGTACTGAATTCTAACTTACTTTCGCATAATAATGCGATTTTGGAAAAGAGACTATCTCCCGCAGGGAAGCTGCTGCCACCATATGTTTGCCCTCATTAGACTCCCCTCTGGAAGCGCTTTCACTGCAAGCTGCAGATTCCCTCCTAACAGCAACCTTTGGATAGGGTACTGAATTGTATCTTTCTTTCGCCTAATAATGCGATTTTTGCCAAGAGACTGTCTCCCGCAGGCAAGCTGTTACCATCAAACGTTTGCCCTCCTTAGACTCCCCTCTGGAAGCGCTTTCACTGCAAGCTGCAGATTCCCTCCTAACAGCAAGCTTTAGGATAGGGTACTGAATTGTAACTTAACTGCGGCTCATAAGGCGATTTTGTCAAAGAGAGTATCTCCCGCAGGGAAGCTGCTACCATCAAATGTTTGCCCTCGTTAGACTCCCCTCTGGAAGCGCTTTCACTGCAAGCTGCAGATTCCCTCCTAACAGCAAGCTTTAGGATAGGGTACTGAATTGTAACTTACTTTCGCCTAATAATGCGATTTTGGCAAAGAGACTATAACTCGCAGGAAGCTGCTGCCACCAAATGTTTGCCCTCATTAGACTCCCCTCTGGAAGCGCTTTCACTGCAAGCTGCAGATTCCCTCCTAACAGCAAGCTTTAGGTTAGGGTCCTGAATTGTAACTTACTGTCGCTTAATAATGCGATTTTGGCAAAGAGACTGTCTCCCGCAGGGAAGCTGTTACCATCAAACGTTTGCCCTCATTAGACTCCCCTCTGGAAGCGCTTTCACTGCAAGCTGCAGATTCCCTCCTAACAGCAAGCTTTAGGATAGGGTACTGAATTGTATCTTACTTTCGCCTAATAATGCGATTTTGGCAAAGAGAATATCTCCCGCAGGGAAGCTGCTACCATCAAATGTTTGCCCTCATTAGACTCCCCTCTGGAACCGCTTTCACTGCAAGCTGCAGATTCCCTCCTAACAGCAAGCTTTAGGATAGGGTACTGAATTGTAACTTAACTGCGCCTAGTAATGCGATTTTGGCAAAGAGAGTATCTCCCGCAGGGAAGCTGCTACCATCAAATGTTTGCCCTCGTTAGACTACCCTCTGGAAGCGCATTCACTTCAAGCTGCAGATTCCCTCCTAACAGCAAGCTTTAGGATAGGGTACAGAATTGAATCTTACTTTCTCCAAATAATGCGATTTTGACAAAGAGAGTATCTTCCGCAGGGAAGCTGCTACCATCAAATGTTTGCCCTCATTAGACTCCCCTCTGGAAGGGCTTTCACTGCAAGCTGCAGATTCCCTCCTAACAGCAAGCTTTAGGATAGGGTACTGAATTGTAACTTACTTTCGCCTAATAATGCGATTTTGGCAAAGAGACTATAAGTCGCAGGGAAGCTGCTGCCACCAAATGTTTGCCCTCATTAGACTCCCCTCTGGAAGCGCTTTCACTGCAAGCTGCAGATTCCCTCCTAACAGCAAGCTTTAGGATAGTGTACTGAATTGTAACTTACTGTCGCCTAATAATGCGATTTTGGCAAAGAGACTGTCTCCCGCAGGGAAGCTGTTACCATCAAACGTTTGCCCTCATTAGACTCCCCTCTGGAAGCGCTTTCACTGCAAGCTGCAGATTCCCTCCTAACAGCAAGCTTTAGGATAGGTTACTGAATTGTAACTTAACTGCGGCTCATAAGGCGATTTTGGCAAAGAGACTATCTCCCGCAGGGAAGCTGCTACCATCAAATGTTTGCCCTCATTAGACTCCCCTCTGGAAGCGCTTTCACTGCAAGCTGCAGATTCCTTCCTAACAGCAAGCTTTAGGATAGGGTACTGAATTGTAACTTACTTTCGCATAAAAATGCGATTTTGGAAAAGAGACTATCTCCCGCAGGGAAGCTGCTACCATCAAATGTTTGCCCTCATTAGACTACCCTCTGGAAGCGCTTTCACTGCAAGCTGCAGATTCCCTCCTAACAGCAAGCTTTAGGATAGGGTACTGAATTGTAACTTACTTTCGCCTAATAATGCGATTTTGGCAAAGAGAGTATCTCCCGCAGGGAAGCTGCTACCATCAAATCTTTGCCCTCATTAGACTCCCCTCTGGAAGCGCTTTCACTGCAAGCTGCAGATTCCCTCCTAACAGCAAGCTTTAGGATAGGGTCCTGAATTGTAACTTACTTTCGCCTAATAATGCGATTTTGGCAAAGAGAGTATCTCCCGCAGGGAAGCTGCTACCATCAAATCTTTGCCCTCATTAAACTCCCCTCTGGAATCGCTTTCACTGCAAGCTGCAGATTCCCTCCTAACAGCAAGCTTTAGGATAGTGTACTGAATTGTAACTTACTTTCGCCTAATAATGCGATTTTGGCAAACAGAGTATCTCCCGCAGGGAAGCTGTTACCATCAAATGTTTGCCCTCGTTAGACTACCCTCTGGAAGCGCATTCACTTCAAGCTGCAGATTCCCTCCTAACAGCAAGCTTTAGGATAGGGTACTGAATTGTAACTTACTTTCGCCTAATAATGCGATTTTGGCAAAGAGAGTATCTCCCGCAGGGAAGCTGCTACCATCAAATGTTTGCCCTCATTAGACTCCCCTCTAGAAGCGCTTTCACTGCAAGCTGCAGATTCCCTCCTAACAGCAAGCTTTAGGATAGGGTACTGAATTGTAACTTACTGTCGCCTAATAATGCGATTTTGGCAAAGAGACTGTCTCCCGCAGGGAAGCTGTTACCATCAAACGTTTGCCCTCATTAGACTCCCCTCTGGAAGCGCTTTCACTGCAAGCTGCAGATTCCCTCCTAACAGCAAGCTTTAGGATAGGTTACTGAATTGTAACTTAACTGCGGCTCATAAGGCGATTTTGGCAAAGAGACTATCTCCCGCAGGGAAGCTGCTACCATCAAATGTTTGCCCTCATTAGACTCCCCTCTGGAAGCGCTTTCACTGCAAGCTGCAGATTCCTTCCTAACAGCAAGCTTTAGGATAGGGTACTGAATTGTAACTTACTTTCGCCTAAAAATGCGATTTTGGAAAAGAGACTATCTCCCGCAGGGAAGCTGCTACCATCAAATGTTTGCCCTCATTAGACTACCCTCTGGAAGCGCTTTCACTGCAAGCTGCAGATTCCCTCCTAACAGCAAGCTTTAGGATAGGGTACTGAATTGTAACTTACTTTCGCCTAATAATGCGATTTTGGCAAAGAGAGTATCTCCCGCAGGGAAGCTGCTACCATCAAATGTTTGCCCTCGTTAGACTACCCTCTGGAAGCACTTTCACTGCAAGCTGCAGATTCCCTCCTAACAGCAAGTTTAGGATAGGGTACTGAATTGTAACTTACTTTCGCCCAATAATGCGATTTTGGCAAAGAGAGTATCTCCCGCAGGGAAGCTGCTACCATCAAATGTTTGCCCTCATTAGACTCCCCTCTGGAAGCGCTTTCACTGCAAGCTGCAGATTCCCTCCTAACAGCAAGCTTTAGGATAGGGTCCTGAATTGTAACTTACTTTCGCCTAATAATGCGATTTTGGCAAAGAGAGTATCTCCTGCAGGGAAGCTGTTACCATCAAACGTTTGCCCTCATTAGACTCCCCTCTGGAAGCGCTTTCACTGCAAGCTGCAGATTCCCTCCTAACAGCAAGCTTTAGGATAGGGTACTGAATTGTAACTTAACTGCGGCTAATAAGGCGATTTTGGCAAAGAGACTATATCCCGCAGGGAAGCTGCTACCATCAAATGTTTGCCCTCATTAGACTCCCCTCTGGAAGCGCTTTCACTGCAAGCTGCAGATTCCCTCCTAACAGCAAGCTTTAGGATAGGGTACTGAATTGTAACTTACTTTCGCCTAATAATGCGATTTTGGCAAAGAGACTATCTCCCGCAGGGAAGCTGCTACCATCAAATGTTTGCCCTCGTTAGACTCCCCTCTGGAAGCGCTTTCACTGCAAGCTGCAGATTCCCTCCTAACAGCAAGCTTTAGGATAGGGTACTGAATTGTAACTTACTTTCGCCTAATAATGCGATTTTGGCAAAGAGACTATCTCCCGCAGGGAAGCTGCTACCATCAAATGTTTGCCCTCATTAGACTACCCTCTGGAAGCGCTTTCACTGCAAGCTGCAGATTCCCTCCTAACAGCAAGCTTTAGGATAGGGTACTGAATTGTAACTTAACTGCGGCTAATAAGGCGATTATGGCAAAGAGAATAATTCCCCAGGGAAGCTGTTACCATCAAATGTTTTCCCTCGTTAGACTACCCTCTGGAAGCGCATTCACTTCAAGCTGCAGATGCCTTCCTAACAGCAAGCTTTAGGATAGGGTACTGAATTGTAACTTACTTTCGCCTAATAATGCGATTCTGGAAAAGAGAGTATCTCCCGCAGGGAAGCTGCTACCATCAAATGTTTGCCCTCATTAGACTACCCTCTGGAAGCGCTTTCACTGCAAGCTGCAGATTCCCTCCTAACAGCAAGCTTTAGGATAGGGTACTGAATTGTAACTTACTTTCGCCTAATAATGCGATTTTGGCAAAGAGAGTATCTCCCGCAGGGAAGCTGCTACCATCAAATGTTTGCCCTCATTAGACTCCCCTCTGGAAGCGCTTTCACTGCAAGCTGCAGATTCCCTCCTAACAGCAAGCTTTAGGATAAGGTACTGAATTGTAACTTACTTTCGCCTAATAATGCGATATTGGCAAAGAGAGTATCTCCCGCAGGGAAGCTGCTACCATCAAATGTTTGCCCTCGTTAGACTCCCCTCTGGAAGCGCATTCACTTCAAGCTGCAGATTCCCTCCTAACAGCAAGCTTTAGGATAGGGTACTGAATTGTAACTTAACTGCGGCTTTAAAGGCGATTTTGGCAATGAGAATATCTCCCGCAGGGAAGCTGCTACCATCAAATGTTTGCCCTCGTTAGACTCCCCTCTGGAAGCGCTTTCACTGCAAGCTGCAGATTCCCTCCTAACAGCAAGCTTTAGGATAGGGTACTGAATTGTAACTTACTTTCGCCTAATAATGCGATTTTGGCAAAAAGAGTATCTACCGCAGGGAAGCTGCTACCATCAAATCTTTGCCCTCATTAGACTCCCCTCTGGAAGCGCTTTCACTGCAAGCTGCAGATTCCCTCCTAACAGCAAGCTTTAGGATAGGGTCCTGAATTGTAACTTACTTTCGCCTAATAATGCGATTATGGAAAAGAGAGTATCTCCCGCAGGGAAGCTGTTACCATCAAATGTTTGCCCTCGTTAGACTACCCTCTGGAAGCGCATTAACTTCAAGCTGCAGATTCCTTCCTAACAGCAAGCTTTAGGATAGGGTCCTGAATTGTAACTTACTTTCGCCTAATAATGCGATTTTGGCAAAGAGAGTATCTCCTGCAGGGAAGCTGTTACCATCAAACGTTTGCCCTCATTAGACTCCCCTCTGGAAGCGCTTTCACTGCAAGCTGCAGATTCCCTCCTAACAGCAAGCTTTAGGATAGGGTACTGAATTGTAACTTAACTGCGGCTAATAAGGCGATTTTGGCAAAGAGACTATATCCCGCAGGGAAGCTGCTACCATCAAATGTTTGCCCTCATTAGACTCCCCTCTGGAAGCGCTTTCACTGCAAGCTGCAGATTCCCTCCTAACAGCAAGCTTTAGGATAGGGTACTGAATTGTAACTTACTTTCGCCTAATAATGCGATTTTGGCAAAGAGACTATCTCCCGCAGGGAAGCTGCTACCATCAAATGTTTGCCCTCGTTAGACTCCCCTCTGGAAGCGCTTTCACTGCAAGCTGCAGATTCCCTCCTAACAGCAAGCTTTAGGATAGGGTACTGAATTGTAACTTACTTTCGCCTAATAATGCGATTTTGGCAAAGAGAGTATCTCCCGCAGGGAAGCTGCTACCATCAAATGTTTGCCCTCATTAGACTACCCTCTGGAAGCGCTTTCACTGCAAGCTGCAGATTCCCTCCTAACAGCAAGCTTTAGGATAGGGTACTGAATTGTAACTTAACTGCGGCTTATAAGGAGATTTTGGCAATGAGAATATCTCTCGCAGGGAAGCTGCTACCATCAAATGTTTGCCCTCGTTAGACTACCCTCTGGAAGCGCTTTGACTGCAAGCTGCAGATTCCCTCCTAACAGCAAGCTTTAGGATAGGGTCCTGAATTGTAACTTACTTTCGCCTAATAATGCGATTTTGGAAAAGAGAGTATCTCCCGCAGGGAAGCTGCTACCATCAAATGTTTGCCCTCATTAGACTACCCTCTGGAAGCGCTTTCACTGCAAGCTGCAGATTCCCTCCTAACAGCAAGCTTTAGGATAGGGTACTGAATTGTAACTTACTTTCGCCTAATAATGCGATTTTGGCAAAGAGAGTATCTCCCGCAGGGAAGCTGCTACCATCAAATGTTTGCCCTCGTTAGACTCCCCTCTGGAAGCGCTTTCACTGCAAGCTGCAGATTCCCTCCTAACAGCAAGCTTTAGGATAGGGTCCTGAATTGTAACTTACTTTCGCCTAATAATGCGATTTTGGCAAAGAGAGTATCTCCCGCAGGGAAGCTGTTACCATCAAACGTTTGCCCTCATTAGACTCCCCTCTGGAAGCGCTTTCACTGCAAGCTGCAGATTCCCTCCTAACAGCAAGCTTTAGGATAGGGTCCTGAATTGTAACTTACTTTCGACTAATAATGCGATTTTGGCAAAGAGAGTATCTCCCGCAGGGAAGCTGTTACCATCAAACGTTTGCCCTCATTAGACTCCCCTCTGGAAGCGCTTTCACTGCAAGCTGCAGATTCCCTCCTAACAGCAAGCTTTAGGATAGGGTACTGAATTGTAACTTACTTTCGCCTAATAATGCGATTTTGGAAAAGAGACTATCTCCCGCAGGGAAGCTGCTACCATCAAATGTTTGCCCTCATTAGACTACCCTGTGGAAGCGCTTTCACTGCAAGCTGCAGATTCCCTCCTAACAGCAAGCTTTAGGATAGGGTCCTGAATTGTAACTTACTTTCGCCTAATAATGCGATTTTGGCAAAGAGAGTATCTCCCGCAGGGAAGCTGATACCATCAAATGTTTGCCCTCATTAGACTCCCCTCTGGAAGCGCTTTCACTGCAAGCTGCAGATTCCCTCCTAACAGCAAGCTTTAGGATAGGGTACTGAATTGTAACTTACTTTCGCCTAATAATGCGATTTTGGCAAAGAGACTATCTCCCGCAGGGAAGCTGCTACCATCAAATGTTTGCCCTCGTTAGACTCCCCTCTGGAAGCGCTTTCACTGCAAGCTGCAGATTCCCTCCTAACAGCAAGCTTTAGGATAGGGTACTTAATTGTAACTTAACTGCGGCTAATAAGGCGATTATGGCAAAGAGAATATCTCCTGCAGGGAAGCTGCTACCATCAAATATTTGACCTCGTTAGACTCCCCTCTGGAAGCGCTTTCACTGCAAGCTGCAGATTCCCTCCTAACAGCAAGCTTTAGGATACGGTACTGAATTGTAACTTACTTTCATCTAATAATGCGATTTTGGCAAAGAGAGTATCTCCCGCAGGGAAGCTGCTACCATCAAATCTTTGCCCTCATTAGACTCCCCTCTGGAAGCGCTTTCACTGCAAGCTGCAGATTCCCTCCTAACAGCAAGCTTTAGGATAGGGTACTGAATTGTAACTTACTTTCGCCTAATAATGCGATTATGGAAAAGAGAGTATCTCCCGCAGGGAAGCTGTTACCATCAAATGTTTGCCCTCGTTAGACTACCCTCTGGAAGTGCATTAACTTCAAGCTGCAGATTCCTTCCTATCAGCAAGCTTTAGGATAGGGTCCTGAATTGTATCTTACTTTCGCCTAATAATGCGATTTTGGCAAAGAGACTATCTCCCGCAGGGAAGCTGCTACCATCAAATGTTTGCCCTCATTAGACTCCCCTCTGGAAGCGCTTTCACTGCAAGCTGCAGATTCCCTCCTAACAGCAAGCTTTAGGATAGGGTACTGAATAGTATCTTAACTGCGGCTAATAAGGAGAATTTGGCAAAGAGAATATCTCCCGCAGGGAAGATGCTACCATCAAATGTTTGCCCTCATTAGACTCCCCTCTGGAAGCGCTTTCACTGCAAGCTGCAGATTCCCTCCTAACAGCAAGCTTTAGGATAGTGTACTGAATTGTAACTTACTTTCGCCTAATAATGCGATTTTGGCAAAGAGAGTATCTCCCGCAGGGAAGCTGCTACCATCAAATGTTTGCCCTCATTAGACTACCCTCTGGAAGCGCTTTCACTGCAAGCTGCAGATTCCCTCCTAACAGCAAGCTTTAGGATAGGGTACTGAATTGTAACTTAACTGCGGCTAATAAGGCGATTATGGCAAAGAGAATAATTCCCCAGGGAAGCTGTTACCATCAAATGTTTTCCCTCGTTAGACTACCCTCTGGAAGCGCATTCACTTCAAGCTGCAGATGCCTTCCTAACAGCAAGCTTTAGGATAGGGTACTGAATTGTAACTTACTTTCGCCTAATAATGCGATTCTGGAAAAGAGAGTATCTCCCGCAGGGAAGCTGCTACCATCAAATGTTTGCCCTCATTAGACTACCCTCTGGAAGCGCTTTCACTGCAAGCTGCAGATTCCCTCCTAACAGCAAGCTTTAGGATAGGGTCCTGAATTGTAACTTATTTTCGCCTAATAATGCGATTTTGGCAAAGAGAGTATCTCCCGCAGGGAAGCTGCTACCATCAAATGTTTGCCCTCATTAGACTCCCCTCTGGAAGCGCTTTCACTGCAAGCTGCAGATTCCCTCCTAACAGCAAGCTTTAGGATAGGGTACTGAATTGTAACTTACTTTCGCCTAATAATGCGATTTTGGCAAAGAGAGTATCTCCCGCAGGGAAGCTGCTACCATCAAATGTTTGCCCTCGTTAGACTCCCCTCTGGAAGCGCATTCACTTCAAGCTGCAGATTCCCTCCTAACAGCAAGCTTTAGGATAGGGTACTGAATTGTAACTTAACTGCGGCTTATAAGGCGATTTTGGCAATGAGAATATCTCCCGCAGGGAAGCTGCTACCATCAAATGTTTGCCCTCGTTAGACTACCCTCTGGAAGCGCTTTGACTGCAAGCTGCAGATTCCCTCCTAACAGCAAGCTTTAGGATAGGGTCCTGAATTGTAACTTACTTTCGCCTAATAATGCGATTTTGGAAAAGAGAGTATCTCCCGCAGGGAAGCTGCTACCATCAAATGTTTGCCCTCATTAGACTACCCTCTGGAAGCGCTTTCACTGCAAGCTGCAGATTCCCTCCTAACAGCAAGCTTTAGGATAGGGTCCTGAATTGTAACTTACTTTCGCCTAATAATGCGTTTTTGGCAAAGAGAGTATCTCCCGCAGGGAAGCTGCTACCATCAAATGTTTGCCCTCGTTAGACTCCCCTCTGGAAGCGCTTTCACTGCAAGCTGCAGATTCCCTCCTAACAGCAAGCTTTAGGATAGGGTCCTGAATTGTAACTTACTTTCGCATAATAATGCGATTTTGGCAAAGAGAGTATCTCCCGCAGGGAAGCTGTTACCATCAAACGTTTGCCCTCATTAGACTCCCCTCTGGAAGCGCTTTCACTGCAAGCTGCAGATTCCCTCCTAACAGCAAGCTTTAGGATAGGGTCCTGAATTGTAACTTACTTTCGCCTAATAATGCGATTTTGGCAAAGAGAGTATCTCCCGCAGGGAAGCTGTTACCATCAAACGTTTGCCCTCATTAGACTCCCCTCTGGAAGCGCTTTCACTGCAAGCTGCAGATTCCCTCCTAACAGCAAGCTTTAGGATAGGGTACTGAATTGTATCTTACATTCGCCTAATAATGCGATTTTGGAAAAGAGACTATCTCCCGCAGGGAAGCTGCTACCATCAAATGTTTGCCCTCATTAGACTACCCTGTGGAAGCGCTTTCACTGCAAGCTGCAGATTCCCTCCTAACAGCAAGCTTTAGGATAGGGTCCTGAATTGTAACTTACTTTCGCCTAATAATGCGATTTTGGCAAAGAGAGTATCTCCCGCAGGGAAGCTGATACCATCAAATGTTTGCCCTCATTAGACTCCCCTCTGGAAGCGCTTTCACTGCAAGCTGCAGATTCCCTCCTAACAGCAAGCTTTAGGATAGGGTACTGAATTGTAACTTAACTGCGGCTAATAAGGAGAATTTGGCAAAGAGAATATCTCCCGCAGGGAAGATGCTACCATCAAATGTTTGCCCTCATTAGACTCCCCTCTGGAAGCGCTTTCACTGCAAGCTGCAGATTCCCTCCTAACAGCAAGCTTTAGGATAGGGTACTGAATTGTAACTTAACTGCGGCTAATAAGGCGATTTTGGCAAAGAGAATATCTCCCGCAGGGAAGCTGTTACCATCAAATGTTTGCCCTCATTAGACTCCCCTCTGGAAGCGCTTTCACTGCAAGCTGCATATTCCCTCCTAACAGCAAGCTGTAGGACAGTGTACTGAATTGTAACTTAACTGCGGCTAATAAGGAGATTTTGGCAAAGAGAATATCTCCCGCAGGGAAGCTGCTACCATCAAATGTTTGCCCTCGTTAGACTACCCTCTGGAAGCACTTTCACTGCAAGCTGCAGATTCCCTCCTAACAGCAAGTTTAGGATAGCATACTGAATAGTAACTTACTTTCGCCTAATAATGCGATTTTGGAAAAGAGAGTATCTCCCGCAGGGAAGCTGCTACCATCAAATGTTTGCCCTCATTAGACTACCCTGTGGAAGCGCTTTCACTGCAAGCTGCAGATTCCCTCCTAACAGCAAGCTTTAGGATAGGGTCCTGAATTGTAACTTACTTTCGCCCAATAATGCGATTTTGGCAAAGAGAGTATCTCCCGCAGGGAAGCTGCTACCATCAAATCTTTGCCCTCATTAGACTCCCCTCTGGAAGCGCTTTCACTGCAAGCTGCAGATTCCCTCCTAACAGCAAGCTTTAGGATAGGGTCCTGAATTGTATCTTACTTTCGCCTAATAATGCGATTTTGGCAAAGAGAGTATCTCCTGCAGGGAAGCTGTTACCATCAAACGTTTGCCCTCATTAGACTCCCCTCTGGAAGCGCTTTCACTGCAAGCTGCAGATTCCCTCCTAACAGCAAGCTTTAGGATAGGGTACTGAATTGTAACTTAACTGCGGCTAATAAGGCGATTTTGGCAAAGAGACTATATCCCGCAGGGAAGCTGCTACCATCAAATGTTTGCCCTCATTAGACTCCCCTCTGGAAGCGCTTTCACTGCAAGCTGCAGATTCCCTCCTAACAGCAAGCTTTAGGATAGGGTACTGAATTGTAACTTACTTTCGCCTAATAATGCGATTTTGGCAAAGAGACTATCTCCCGCAGGGAAGCTGCTACCATCAAATGTTTGCCCTCGTTAGACTCCCCTCTGGAAGCGCTTTCACTGCAAGCTGCAGATTCCCTCCTAACAGCAAGCTTTAGGATAGGGTACTGAATTGTAACTTACTTTCGCCTAATAATGCGATTTTGGCAAAGAGAGTATCTCCCGCAGGGAAGCTGCTACCATCAAATGTTTGCCCTCATTAGACTACCCTCTGGAAGCGCTTTCACTGCAAGCTGCAGATTCCCTCCTAACAGCAAGCTTTAGGATAGGGTACTGAATTGTAACTTAACTGCGGCTAATAAGGCGATTATGGCAAAGAGAATAATTCCCCAGGGAAGCTGTTACCATCAAATATAGTCCCTCGTTAGACTACCCTCTGGAAGCGCATTCACTTCAAGCTGCAGATGCCTTCCTAACAGCAAGCTTTAGGATAGGGTACTGAATTGTAACTTACTTTCGCCTAATAATGCGATTCTGGAAAAGAGAGT
Organism: Phaenicophaeus curvirostris; assembly: GCF_032191515.1. Classification (NCBI taxonomy): domain Eukaryota; kingdom Metazoa; phylum Chordata; class Aves; order Cuculiformes; family Cuculidae; genus Phaenicophaeus; species Phaenicophaeus curvirostris. The sequence goes on along the minus strand of NW_027207019.1, from coordinate 22,126 downwards.
ATCTCCCGCAGGGAAGCTGCTACCATCAAATGTTTGCCCTCATTAGACTCCCCTCTGGAAGCGCTTTCACTGCAAGCTGCAGATTCCCTCCTAACAGCAAGCTTTAGGATAGGGTCCTGAATTGTAACTTACTTTCGCCTAATAATGCGATTTTGGCAAAGAGAGTATCTCCCGCAGGGAAGCTGCTACCATCAAATGTTTGCCCTCATTAGACTCCCCTCTGGAAGCGCTTTCACTGCAAGCTGCAGATTCCCTCCTAACAGCAAGCTTTAGGATAAGGTACTGAATTGTAACTTACTTTCGCCTAATAATGCGATATTGGCAAAGAGAGTATCTCCCGCAGGGAAGCTGTTACCATCAAATGTTTGCCCTCGTTAGACTCCCCTCTGGATGCGCATTCACTTCAAGCTGCAGATTCCCTCCTAACAGCAAGCTTTAGGATAGGGTACTGAATTGTAACTTAACTGCGGCTTATAAGGCGATTTTGGCAATGAGAATATCTCCCGCAGGGAAGCTGCTACCATCAAATGTTTGCCCTCGTTAGACTACCCTCTGGAAGCGCTTTGACTGCAAGCTGCAGATTCCCTCCTAACAGCAAGCTTTAGGATAGGGTCCTGAATTGTAACTTACTTTCGCCTAATAATGCGATTTTGGCAAAGAGAGTATCTCCCGCAGGGAAGCTGTTACCATCAAACGTTTGCCCTCATTAGACTCCCCTCTGGAAGCGCTTTCACTGCAAGCTGCAGATTCCCTCCTAACAGCAAGCTTTAGGATAGGGTCCTGAATTGTAACTTACTTTCGCCTAATAATGCGATTTTGGCAAAGAGACTATCTCCCGCAGGGAAGCTGCTACCATCAAATGTTTGCCCTCGTTAGACTCCCCTCTGGAAGCGCTTTCACTGCAAGCTGCAGATTCCCTCCTAACAGCAAGCTTTAGGATAGGGTACTGAATTGTAACTTACTTTCGCCTAATAATGCGATTTTGGCAAAGAGAATATCTCCCGCAGGGAAGCTGCTACCATCAAATGTTTGCCCTCCTTAGACTCCCCTCTGGAAGCGCTTTCACTGCAAGCTGCAGATTCCCTCCTAACAGCAAGCTTTAGGATAGGGTACTGAATTGTAACTTAACTGCGGCTAATAAGGCGATTATGGCAAAGAGAATAATTCCCCAGGGAAGCTGTTACCATCAAATGTTTGCCCTCATTAGACTCCCCTCTGGAAGCGCTTTCACTGCAAGCTGCAGATTCCCTCCTAACAGCAAGCTTTAGGATAAGGTACTGAATTGTAACTTACTTTCGCCTAATAACGCGATATTGGCAAAGAGAGTATCTCCCGCAGGGAAGCTGTTACCATCAAATGTTTGCCCTCGTTAGACTCCCCTCTGGATGCGCATTCACTTCAAGCTGCAGATTCCCTCCTAACAGCAAGCTTTAGGATAGGGTACTGAATTGTAACTTAACTGCGGCTTATAAGGCGATTTTGGCAATGAGAATATCTCCCGCAGGGAAGCTGCTACCATCAAATGTTTGCCCTCGTTAGACTACCCTCTGGAAGCGCTTTGACTGCAAGCTGCAGATTCCCTCCTAAGAGCAAGCTTTAGGATAGGGTACTGAATTGTAACTTAACTGCGGCTAATAAGGCGATTTTGGCAAAGAGAATATCTCCCGCAGGGAAGCTGTTACCATCAAATATTTGCCCTCATTAGACTCCCCTCTGGAAGCGCTTTCACTGCAAGCTGCAGATTCCCTCCTAACAGCAAGCTTTAGGATAGGGTACTGAATTGTAACTTACTTTCGCCTAATAATGCGATTTTGTCAAAGAGAGTATCTCCCGCAGGGAAGCTGCTACCATCAAATGTTTGCCCTCATTAGACTCCTCTCTGGAAGCGCTTTCACTGCAAGCTGCAGATTCCCTCCTAACAGCAAGCTGTAGGACAGTGTACTGAATTGTAACTTAACTGCGGCTAATAAGGAGATTTTGGCAAAGAGAATATCTCCCGCAGGGAAGCTGCTACCATCAAATGTTTGCCCTCATTAGACTCCCCTCTGGAAGTGCTTTCACTGCAAGCTGCAGATTCCCTCCTAACAGCAAGCTTTAGGATAGGGTACTGAATTGTAACTTACTTTCGCCTAATAATGCGATATTGGCAAAGAGAGTATCTCCCGCAGGAAAGCTGCTACCATCAAATATTTGCCCTCATTAGACTCTCCTCTGGAAGCGCTTTCACTGCAAGCTGCAGATTCCCTCCTAACAGCAAGCTTTAGGATAGGGTACTGAATTGTAACTTACTTTCGCCGAATAATGCGATTTTGGCAAAGAGAGTATCTCCTGCAGGGAAGCTGCTACCATCAAATGTTTGCCCTCATTAGACTCCCCTCTGGAAGCGCTTTCACTGCAAGCTGCAGATTCCCTCCTAACAGCAAGCTTTAGGATAGGGTACTGAATTGTAACTTACTTTCGCCTAATAATGCGATTTTGGCAAAGAGACTATCTCCCGCAGGGAAGCTGCTACCATCAAATGTTTGCCCTCATTAGACTCCCCTCTGGAAGCGCTTTCACTGCAAGCTGCAGATTCCCTCCTAACAGCAAGCTTTAGGATAGGGTACTGAATTGTAACTTAACTGCGGCTAATAAGGCGATTATGGCAAAGAGAATATCTCCCGCAGGGAAGCTGCTACCATCAAATGTTTGCCCTCATTAGACTCCCCTCTGGAAGCGCTTTCACTGCAAGCTGCAGATTCCCTCCTAACAGCAAGCTTTAGGATAGGGTACTGAATTATAACTTAACTGCGGCTAATAAAGAGAATTTACAAAGAGAATATCTCCCGCAGGGAAGCTGCTACCATCAAATGTTTGCCCTCATTAGACTTCCCTCTGGAAGCGGTTTCACTGCAAGCTGCAGATTCCCTCCTAACAGCAAGCTTTAGGATAGGGTACTGAATCGTAACATACTTTCGCCTAATAATGCGATTTTGGCAAAGAGAGTATCTCCCGCAGGGAAGCTGCTACCATCAAATGCTTGCACTCATTAGACTCCCCTCTGGAAGCGCTTTCACTGCAAGCTGCAGATTCCCTCCTAACAGCAAGCTTTAGGATAGGGTACTGAATTGTATCTAAACTGCGGCTAATAAGGCGATTTTGGCAAAGAGAATATCTCCCGCAGGGAAGCTGCTACCATCAAATGCTTCCCCTCATTAGACTCCCCTCTGGAAGCGCTTTCACTGCAAGCTGCAGATTCCCTCCTAACAGCAAGCTTTAGGATAGGGTACTGAATTGTAACTTACTTTCGCCTAATAAAGCGATTTTGGCAAAGAGAGTATCTCCCGCAGGGAAGCTGCTACCATCAAATGTTTGCCCTCATTAGACTCCCCTCTGGAAGCGCTTTCACTGCAAGCTGCAGATTCCCTCCTAACAGCAAGCTTTAGGATAGGGTACTGAATTGTAACTTACTTTCGCCTAATAATGCGACTTTGGCAAAGAGACTATCTCCCGCAGGGAAGATGCTACCATCAAATCTTTGCCCTCATTAGACTCCCCTCTGGAAGCGCTTTCACTGCAAGCTGCAGATTCCCTCCTAACAGCAAGCTTTAGGATAGGGTACTGAATTGTATCTAAACTGCGGCTAATAAGGCGATTTTGGCAAAGAGAATATCTCCCGCAGGGAAGCTGCTACCATCAAATGCTTGCACTCATTAGACTCCCCTCTGGAAGCGCTTTCACTGCAAGCTGCAGATTCCCTCCTAACAGCAAGCTTTAGGATAGGGTACTGAATTGTAACTTACTTTCGCCTAATAATGCGATTTTGGCAAAGAGAGTATCTCCCGCAGGGAAGCTGCTACCATCAAATGTTTGCCCTCATTAGACTCCCCTCTGGAAGCGCTTTCACTGCAAGCTGCAGATTCCCTCCTAACAGCAAGCTTTAGGATAGGGTACTGAATTGTAACTTACTTTCGCCTAATAATGCGACTTTGGCAAAGAGACTATCTCCCGCAGGGAAGATGCTACCATCAAATCTTTGCCCTCATTAGACTCCCCTCTGGAAGCGCTTTCACTGCAAGCTGCAGATTCCCTCCTAACAGCAAGCTTTAGGATAGGGTACTGAATTGTATCTAAACTGCGGCTAATAAGGCGATTTTGGCAAAGAGAATATTTCCCGCAGGGAAGCTGCTACCATCAAATGTTTGCCCTCATTAGACTCCCCTCTGGAAGCGCTTTCACTGCAAGCTGCAGATTCCCTCCTAACAGCAAGCTTTAGGATAGGGTACTGAATTGTAACTTACTTTCGCCTAATAATGCGGTTTTGGCAAAGAGAGTATCTCCCGCAGGGAAGCTGCTACCATCAAATGTTTGCCCTCATTAGACTCCCCTCTGGAAGTGCTTTCACTGCAAGCTGCAGATTCCCTCCTAACAGCAATCTTTAGGACACGGTACTGAATTGTATCTTACTTTCGCCTAATAATGCGATTTTGGCAAAGAGAGTATCTCCCGCAGGGAAGCTGCTACCATCAAATGTTTGCCCTCATTAGACTCCCCTCTGGAAGCGCTTTCACTGCAAGCTGCGGATTCCCTCCTAACAGCAAGCTTTAGGAAAGGGTTCTGAATTGTAACTTACTTTCGCCTAATAATGCGATTCTGGAAAAGAGAGTATCTCCCGCAGGGAAGCTGCTACCATCAAATGTTTGCCCTCATTAGACTCCCCTCTGGAAGCGCTTTCACTGCAAGCTGCAGATTCCCTCCTAACAGCAAGCTTTAGGATAGGGTCCTGAATTGTAACTTACTTTCGCCTAATAATGCGATTTTGGCAAAGAGAGTATCTCCCGCAGGGAAGCTGCTACCATCAAATGTTTGCCCTCATTAGACTCCCCTCTGGAAGCGCTTTCACTGCAAGCTGCAGATTCCCTCCTAACAGCAAGCTTTAGGATAAGGTACTGAATTGTAACTTACTTTCGCCTAATAATGCGATATTGGCAAAGAGAGTATCTCCCGCAGGGAAGCTGTTACCATCAAATGTTTGCCCTCGTTAGACTCCCCTCTGGATGCGCATTCACTTCAAGCTGCAGATTCCCTCCTAACAGCAAGCTTTAGGATAGGGTACTGAATTGTAACTTAACTGCGGCTTATAAGGCGATTATGGCAATGAGAATATCTCCCGCAGGGAAGCTGCTACCATCAAATGTTTGCCCTCGTTAGACTACCCTCTGGAAGCGCTTTGACTGCCAGCTGCAGATTCCCTCCTAACAGCAAGCTTTAGGATAGGGTCCTGAATTGTAACTTACTTTCGCCTAATAATGCGATTTTGGAAAAGAGAGTATCTCCCGCAGGGAAGCTGCTACCATCAAATGTTTGCCCTCATTAGACTACCCTCTGGAAGCGCTTTCACTGCAAGCTGCAGATTCCCTCCTAACAGCAAGCTTTAGGATAGGGTCCTGAATTGTAACTTACTTTCGCCTAATAATGCGATTTTGGCAAAGAGAGTATCTCCCGCAGGGAAGCTGTTACCATCAAACGTTTGCCCTCATTAGACTCCCCTCTGGAAGCGCTTTCACTGCAAGCTGCAGATTCCCTCCTAACAGCAAGCTTTAGGATAGGGTACTGAATTGTAACTTACTTTCGCCTAATAATGCGATTTTGGCAAAGAGAGTATCTCCCGCAGGGAAGCTGCTACCATCAAATGTTTGCCCTCATTAGACTCCCCTCTGGAAGCGCTTTCACTGCAAGCTGCAGATTCCCTCCTAACAGCAAGCTTTAGGATAGGGTACTGAATTGTAACTTAACTGCGGCTAATAAGGCGATTTTGGCAAAGAGAATATCTCCCGCAGGGAAGCTGTTACCATCAAATATTTGCCCTCATTAGACTCCCCTCTGGAAGCGCTTTCACTGCAAGCTGCAGATTCCCTCCTAACAGCAAGCTTTAGGATAGGGTACTGAATTGTAACTTACTTTCGCCTAATAATGCGATTTTGGCAAAGAGAGTATCTCCCGCAGGGAAGCTGCTACCATCAAATGTTTGCCCTCATTAGACTCCTCTCTGGAAGCGCTTTCACTGCAAGCTGCAGATTCCCTCCTAACAGCAAGCTGTAGGACAGTGTACTGAATTGTAACTTAACTGCGGCTAATAAGGAGATTTTGGCGAAGAGAATATCTCCCGCAGGGAAGCTGCTACCATCAAATGTTTGCCCTCATTAGACTCCCCTCTGGAAGTGCTTTCACTGCAAGCTGCAGATTCCCTCCTAACAGCAAGCTTTAGGATAGGGTACTGAATTGTAACTTACTTTCGCCTAATAATGCGATATTGGCAAAGAGAGTATCTCCCGCAGGAAAGCTGCTACCATCAAATATTTGCCCTCATTAGACTCTCCTCTGGAAGCGCTTTCACTGCAAGCTGCAGATTCCCTCCTAACAGCAAGCTTTAGGATAGGGTACTGAATTGTAACTTACTTTCGCCGAATAATGCGATTTTGGCAAAGAGAGTATCTCCTGCAGGGAAGCTGCTACCATCAAATGTTTGCCCTCATTAGAGTCCCCTCTGGAAGCGCTTTCACTGCAAGCTGCAGATTCCCTCCTAACAGCAAGCTTTAGGATAGGGTACTGAATTGTAACTTACTTTCGCCTAATAATGCGATTTTGGCAAAGAGACTATCTCCCGCAGGGAAGCTGCTACCATCAAATGTTTGCCCTCATTAGACTCCCCTCTGGAAGCGCTTTCACTGCAAGCTGCAGATTCCCTCCTAACAGCAAGCTTTAGGATAGGGTACTGAATTGTAACTTAACTGCGGCTAATAAGGCGATTATGGCAAAGAGAATATCTCCCGCAGGGAAGCTGCTACCATCAAATGTTTGCCCTCATTAGACTCCCCTCTGGAAGCGCTTTCACTGCAAGCTGCAGATTCCCTCCTAACAGCAAGCTTTAGGATAGGGTACTGAATTATAACTTAACTGCGGCTAATAAAGAGAATTTACAAAGAGAATATCTCCCGCAGGGAAGCTGCTACCATCAAATGTTTGCCCTCATTAGACTTCCCTCTGGAAGCGGTTTCACTGCAAGCTGCAGATTCCCTCCTAACAGCAAGCTTTAGGATAGTGTACTGAATCGTAACATACTTTCGCCTAATAATGCGATTTTGGCAAAGAGAGTATCTCCCGCAGGGAAGCTGCTACCATCAAATGCTTGCACTCATTAGACTCCCCTCTGGAAGCGCTTTCACTGCAAGCTGCAGATTCCCTCCTAACAGCAAGCTTTAGGATAGGGTACTGAATTGTATCTTAACTGCGGCTAATAAGGCGATTTTGGCAAAGAGAATATCTCCCGCAGGGAAGCTGCTACCATCAAATGTTTGCCCTCATTAGACTCCCCTCTGGAAGCGCTTTCACTGCAAGCTGCAGATTCCCTCCTAACAGCAAGCTTTAGGATAGGGTACTGAATTGTAACTTACTTTCGCCTAATAATGCGATTTTGGCAAAAAGAGTATCTCCCGCAGGGAATCTGCTACCATCAAATGTTTGCCCTCATTAGACTCCCCTCTGGAAGCGCTTTCACTGCAAGCTGCAGATTCCCTCCTAACAGCAAGCTGTAGGACAGTGTACTGAATTGTAACTTAACTGCGGCTGATAAGGAGATTTTGGCAAAGAGAATATCTCCCGCAGGGAAGCTGCTACCATCAAATGCTAGCCCTCATTAGACTCCCCTCTGGAAGCGCTTTCACTGCAAGCTGCAGATTCCCTCCTAACAGCAATCTTTAGGAAAGGGTACTGAATTGTAACGTACTTTCGCCTAATAATGCGATTATAGCAAAGAGACTTTCTCCCGCAGGAAAGCTGCTACCATCAAATATTTGCCCTCATTAGACTCTCCTCTGGAAGCGCTTTCACTGCAAGCTGCAGATTCCCTCCTAACAGCAAGCTTTAGGATAGGGTACTGAATTGTAACTTACTTTCGCCGAATAATGCGATTTTGGCAAAGAGAGTATCTCCTGCAGGGAAGCTGCTACCATCAAATGTTTGCCCTCATTAGAGTCCCCTCTGGAAGCGCTTTCACTGCAAGCTGCAGATTCCCTCCTAACAGCAAGCTTTAGGATAGGGTACTGAATTGTTACTTACTTTCGCCTAATAATGCGATTTTGGCAAAGAGACTATCTCCCGCAGGGAAGCTGCTACCATCAAATGTTTGCCCTCATTAGACTCCCCTCTGGAAGCGCTTTCACTGCAAGCTGCAGATTCCCTCCTAACAGCAAGCTTTAGGATAGGGTACTGAATTGTAACTTAACTGCGGCTAATAAGGCGATTATGGCAAAGAGAATATCTCCCGCAGGGAAGCTGCTACCATCAAATGTTTGCCCTCATTAGACTCCCCTCTGGAAGCGCTTTCACTGCAAGCTGCAGATTCCCTCCTAACAGCAAGCTTTAGGATAGGGTACTGAATTATAACTTAACTGCGGCTAATAAAGAGAATTTACAAAGAGAATATCTCCCGCAGGGAAGCTGCTACCATCAAATGTTTGCCCTCATTAGTCTTCCCTCTGGAAGCGGTTTCACTGCAAGCTGCAGATTCCCTCCTAACAGCAAGCTTTAGGATAGTGTACTGAATCGTAACATACTTTCGCCTAATAATGCGATTTTGGCAAAGAGAGTATCTCCCGCAGGGAAGCTGCTACCATCAAATGCTTGCACTCATTAGACTCCCCTCTGGAAGCGCTTTCACTGCAAGCTGCAGATTCCCTCCTAACAGCAAGCTTTAGGATAGGGTACTGAATTGTATCTTAACTGCGGCTAATAAGGCGATTTTGGCAAAGAGAATATCTCCCGCAGGGAAGCTGCTACCATCAAATGTTTGCCCTCATTAGACTCCCCTCTGGAAGCGCTTTCACTGCAAGCTGCAGATTCCCTCCTAACAGCAAGCTTTAGGATAGGGTACTGAATTGTAACTTACTTTCGCCTAATAATGCGATTTTGGCAAAAAGAGTATCTCCCGCAGGGAAGCTGCTACCATCAAATGTTTGCCCTCATTAGACTCCCCTCTGGAAGCGCTTTCACTGCAAGCTGCAGATTCCCTCCTAACAGCAAGCTGTAGGACAGTGTACTGAATTGTAACTTAACTGCGGCTGATAAGGAGATTTTGGCAAAGAGAATATCTCCCGCAGGGAAGCTGCTACCATCAAATGCTAGCCCTCATTAGACTCCCCTCTGGAAGCGCTTTCACTGCAAGCTGCAGATTCCCTCCTAACAGCAATCTTTAGGAAAGGGTACTGAATTGTAACGTACTTTCGCCTAATAATGCGATTATAGCAAAGAGACTTTCTCCCGCAGGGAAGCTGCTACCATCAAATATTTGCCTTCAGTAGACTCCCCTCTGGAAGCGCTTTCACTGCAAGCTGCAGATTCCCTCCTAACAGCAAGCTTTAGGATAGTGTACTGAATTGTAACTTACTTTCGCCTAATAATGCGATTTTTGCAAAGAGAGTATCTCCCGCAGGGAAGCTGCTACCATCAAATGTTTGCCCTCGTTAGACTCCCCTCTGGAAGCGCTTTCACTGCAAGCTGCAGATTCCCTCCTAACAGCAAGCTTTAGGATAGGGTACTGAATTGTATCTTAACAACGGCTAATAAGGCGATTTTGGCAAAGAGAATATCTCCCGCAGGGAAGCTGCTACCATCAAATGTTTGCCCTCGTTAGACTCCCCTCTGGAAGCGCTTTCACTGCAAGCTGCAAATTCCCTCCTAACAGCAACTTTAGGTTAGGGTACTGAATTGTAACTTACTTTCGCCTAATAATGCGATTTTGGCAAAGATAGTATCTCCCGCAGGGAAGCTGCTACCATCAAATGTTTGCCCTCATTAGACTCCCCTCTGGAAGCGCTTTCACTGCAAGCTGCAGATTCCCTCCTAACAGCAAGCTTTAGGATAGGGTACTGAATTGTAACTTACTTTCGCCTAATAATGCGATTTTGGCAAAGAGAGTATCTCCCGCAGGGAAGCTGCTACCATCAAATGTTTGCCCTCATTAGACTCCCCTCTGGAAGCGCTTTCACTGCAAGCTGCAGATTCCCTCCTAACAGCAAGCTTTAGGATAGGGTACTGAATTGTAACTTACTTTCGCCTAATAATGCGACTTTGGCAAAGAGACTATCTCCCGCAGGGAAGATGCTACCATCAAATCTTTGCCCTCATTAGACTCCCCTCTGGAAGCGCTTTCACTGCAAGCTGCAGATTCCCTCCTAACAGCAAGCTTTAGGATAGGGTACTGAATTGTATCTAAACTGCGGCTAATAAGGAGAATTTGGCAAAGAGAATATCTCCCGCAGGGAAGATGCTACCATCAAATGTTTGCCCTCATTAGACTCCCCTCTGGAAGCGCTTTCACTGCAAGCTGCAGATTCCCTCCTAACAGCAAGCTTTAGGATAGGGTACTGAATTGTAACTTACTTTCGCCTATTAAAGCGATTTTGGCAAAGAGAGTATCTCCCGCAGGGAAGCTGCTACCATCAAATGTTTGCCCTCATTAGACTCCCCTCTGGAAGCGCTTTCACTGCAAGCTGCAGATTCCCTCCTAACAGCAAGCTTTAGGATAGGGTACTGAATTGTAACTTAACTGGGGCTAATAAGGCGATTATGGCAAAGAGAATATTTCCCGCAGGGAAACTGCTACCATCAAATGTTTGCCCTCATTAGACTCCCCTCTGGAAGCGCTTTCACTGCAAGCTGCAGATTCCCTCCTAACAGCAAGCTTTAGGATAGGGTACTGAATTGTAACTTACTTTCGCCTAATAATGCGGTTTTGGCAAAGAGAGTATCTCCCGCAGGGAAGCTGCTACCATCAAATGTTTGCCCTCATTAGACTCCCCTCTGGAAGTGCTTTCACTGCAAGCTGCAGATTCCCTCCTAACAGCAATCTTTAGGACACGGTACTGAATTGTATCTTACTTTCGCCTAATAATGCGATTTTGGCAAAGAGAGTATCTCCCGCAGGGAAGCTGCTACCATCAAATGTTTGCCCTCATTAGACTCCCCTCTGGAAGCTCTTTCACTGCAAGCTGCAGATTCCCTCCTAACAGCAAGCTTTAAGATAGGGTACTGAATTGTAACTTAACTGGGGCTAATAAGGCGATTTTGGCAAAGAGAGTATCTACCGCAGGGAAGCTGCTACCATCAAATGTTTGCCCTCATTAGACTCCCCTCTGGAAGCGCTTTCACTGCAAGCTGCAGATTCCCTCCTAACAGCAAGCTTTAGGATAGGGTACTGAATTGTAACTTACTTTCGCCTAATAATGCGATTTTGGCAAAGAGACTACCTCCCGCAGGGAAGCTGCTACCATCAAATATTTACCCTCATTAGACTCCCCTCTGGAAGCGCTTTCACTGCAAGCTGCAGATTCCCTCCTAACAGCAAGCTTTAGGATAGGGTACTGAATTGTAACTTAACTGTGGCTAATAAGGAGAATTTGGCAAAGAGAATATCTCCCGCAGGGAAGCTGCTACCATCAAATGTTTGCCCTCATTAGACTTCCCTCTGGAAGCGCTTTCACTGCAAGCTTCAGATTCCCTCCTAACAGCAAGCTTTAGGATAGGGTACTGAATCATAACTTACTTTCGCCTAATAATGCGATTTTGGCAAAGAGAGTATCTCCCGCAGGGAAGCTGCTACCATCAAATGCTTGCACTCATTAGACTCCCCTCTGGAAGCGCTTTCACTGCAAGCTGCAGATTCCCTCCTAACAGCAAGCTTTAGGATAGGGTACTGAATTGTAACTTAACTGCGGCTAATAAGGCGATTTTGGCAAAGAGAATATCTCCCACAGGGAAGCTGCTACCATCAAATGTTTGCCCTCATTAGACTCCCCTCTGGAAGCGCTTTCACTGCAAGCTGCAGATTCCCTCCTAACAGCAAGCTTTAGGATAGGGTACTGAATTGTAACTTACTTTCGCCTAATAATGCGACTTTGGCAAAGAGACTATCTCCCGCAGGGAAGCTGCTACCATCAAATCTTTGCCCTCATTAGACTCCCCTCTGGAAGCGCTTTCACTGCAAGCTGCAGATTCCCTCCTAACAGCAAGCTTTAGGATAGGGTACTGAATTGTAACTTAACTGGGGCTAATAAGGCGATTTTGGCAAAGAGAATATTTCCCGCAGGGAAGGTGCTACCATCAAATGTTTGCCCTCATTAGACTCCCCTCTGGAAGCGCTTTCACTGCAAGCTGCAGATTCCCTCCTAACAGCAAGCTTTAGGATAGGGTACTGAATTGTAACTTAACTGCGGCTAATAAAGAGAATTTACAAAGAGAATATCTCCCGCAGGGAAGCTGCTACCATCAAATGTTTGCCCTCATTAGACTTCCCTCTGGAAGCGGTTTCACTGCAAGCTGCAGATTCCCTCCTAACAGCAAGCTTTAGGATAGGGTATTGAATCGTAACATACTTTCGCCTAATAATGCGATTTTGGCAAAGAGAGTATCTCCCGCAGGGAAGCTGCTACCATCAAATGCTTGCACTCATTAGACTCCCCTCTGGAAGCGCTTTCACTGCAAGCTGCAGATTCCCTCCTAACAGCAAGCTTTAGGATAGGGTACTGAATTGTATCTTAACTGCGGCTAATAAGGCGATTTTGGCAAAGAGAATATCTCCCGCAGGGAAGCTGCTACCATCAAATGTTTGCCCTCATTAGACTCCCCTCTGGAAGCGCTTTCACTGCAAGCTGCAGATTCCCTCCTAACAGCAAGCTTTAGGATAGGGTACTGAATTGTAACTTACTTTCGCCTAATAATGCGATTTTGGCAAAGAGACTATAACTCGCAGGGAAGCTTCTGCCACCAAATGTTTGCCCTCATTAGACTCCCCTCTGGAAGCGCTTTCACTGCAAGCTGCAGATTCCCTCCTAACAGCAAGCTTTAGGATAGGGTACTGAATTGTAACTTAACTGCGGCTAATAAGTCAAAATTGGAAAAGAGATTATCTCCCGCAGGGAAGCTGCTACCATCAAATGTTTGCCCTCGTTAGACTCCCCTCTGGAAGCGCTTTCACTGCAAGCTGCAGATTCCCTCCTAACAGCAAGCTTTAGGATAGGGTACTGAATTGTAACTTAACTGCGGCTAATAAGGCGATTTTGGCAAAGAGAATATCTCCCGCAGGGAAGCTGCTACAATTAAATGTTTGCCCTCATTATACTCCCCTCTGGAAGCGCTTTCACTGCAAGCTGTAGATTCCCTCCTAACAGCAAGCTTTAGGATAGGGTACTGAATTGTAACTTACTTTCGCCTAATAATGCGATTTTGGCAAAGAGAGTATCTCCCGCAGGGAAGCTGCTACCATCAAATGTTTGCCCTCGTTAGACTCCCCTCTGGAAGCGCTTTCACTGCAAGCTGCAGATTCCCTCCTAACAGCAAGCTTTAGGATACGGTACTGAATTGTAACTTACATTCGCCTAATAATGCGATTTTGGCAAAGAGACTATAACTCGCAGGGAAACTGCTGCCACCAAATGTTTGCCCTCATTAGAGTCCCCTCTGGAAGCGCTTTCACTGCAAGCTGCAGATTCCCTCCTAACAGCAAGCTTTAGGATAGGGTACTGAATTGTAACTTACTTTCGCCTAATAATGCGATTTTGGCAAAGAGAGTATCTCCCGCAGGGAAGCTGCTACCATCACATGTTTGCCCTCATTAGACTCCCCTCTGGAAGCGCTTTCACTGCAAGCTGCAGATTCCCTCCTAACAGCAAGCTTTAGGATAGGGTACTGAATTGTAACATACTTTAGCCTAATAGTGCGATTTTGGCAAAGAGAGTATCTCCCGCAGGGAAGCTGCTACCATCAAATATTTGCCCTCATTAGACTCCCCTCTGGAAGCGCTTTCACTGCAAGCTGCAGATTCCCTCCTAACAGCAAGCTTTAGGATAGGGTACTGAATTGTAACTTACTTTCGCCTAATAATGCGATTTTGGCAAAGAGAGTATCTCCCGCAGGGAAGCTGCTACCATCAAATCTTTGCCCTCATTAGAATCCCCTCTGGAAGCGCTTTCTCTGCAAGCTGCAGATTCCCTCCTAACAGCAAGTTTATGATAGGGTACGGAATTGTAACTTACTTTCGCCTAATAATGCGATTGTGGCAAAGAGAGTATCTCCCGCAGGGAAGCTGCTACCATCAAATGTTTGCCCTCGTTAGACTCCCCTCTGGAAGCGCTTTCACTGCAAGCTGCAGATTCCCTCCTAACAGCAAGCTTTAGGATAGGGTACTGAATTGTAACTTACTTTCGCCTAATAATGCGATTTTGGCAAAGAGACTATCTCCCGCAGGGAAGCTGCTACCATCAAATGTTTGCCCTCATTAGACTCCCCTCTGGAAGCGCTTTCACTGCAAGCTGCAGATTCCCTCCTAACAGCAAGCTTTAGGATAGGGTACTGAATTGTAACTTACTTTCGCCTAATAATGCGATTTTGGCAAAGAGAGTATCTCCCGCAGGGAAGCTGCTACCATCAAATGTTTGCCCTCGTTAGACTCCCCTCTGGAAGCGCTTTCACTGCAAGCTGCAGATTCCCTCCTAACAGCAAGCTTTAGGATAGGGTACTGAATTGTAACTTACTTTCGCCTAATAATGCGATTTTGGCAAAGAGAGTATCTCCCGCAGGGAAGCTGCTACCATCAAATCTTTGCCCTCATTAGAATCCCCTCTGGAAGCGCTTTCTCTGCAAGCTGCAGATTCCCTCCTAACAGCAAGTTTATGATAGGGTACTGAATTGTAACTTACTTTAGCCTAATAAGGCGATTTTCGAAAAGAGTATCTCCTGCAGGGAAGCTGATACTATCAAATGTTTGCCCTCATTAGACTCCCCTCTGGAAGCACTTTCACTGCAAGCTGCAGATTCCCTCCTAACAGCAAGCTTTAGGATAGGGTACTGAATTGTAACTTAACTGCGGCTAATAAGGCGCTTTTGGCAAAGAGAGTATCTCCCGCAGGGAAGCTGCTACCATCAAATGTTTGCCCTCGTTAGACTCCCCTCTGGAAGCGCTTTCACTGCAAGCTGCAGATTCCCTCCTAACAGCAAGCTTTAGGATAGGCTCCTGAATAGTAACTTAACTGCAGCTAATAAGGCGATTTTGGGAAAGAGAATATCTCCCGCAGGGAAGCTGCTACCATCAAATGTTTGCCCTCATTAGACTCCCCTCTGGAAGCGCTTTCACTGCAAGCTGCAGATTCCCTCCTAACAGCAAGCTTTAGGATAGGGTACTGAATTGTAACTTAACTGCGGATAATAAGGCGATTTTGGCAAAGAGAGTATCTCCCGCAGGGAAGCTGCTACCATCAAATGTTTGCCCTCATTAGACTCCCCTCTGGAAGCGCTTTCACTGCAAGCTGCAGATTCCCTCCTAACAGCAAGCTTTAGGATAGGGTACTGAATTGTAACTTACTTTCGCCTAATAATGCGATTTTGGCAAAGAGACTATCTCCCGCAGGGCAGCTGCTACCATCAAATGTTTGCCCTCATTAGACTCCCCTCTGGAAGCGCTTTCACTGCAAGCTGCAGATTCCCTCCTAACAGCAAGCTTTAGGATAGGGTACTGAATTGTAACTTACTTTCGCCTAATAATGCGATATTGGCAAAGAGAGTATCTCCCGCAGGGAAGCTGCTACCATCAAATATTTGCCCTCATTAGACTCTTCTGTGGAAGCGCTTTCACTGCAAGCTGCAGATTCCCTCCTAACAGCTAGCTTTAGGATAGGGTACTGAATTGTAACTTACTTTCGACTAATAATACGATTTTGGAAAAGAGAGTATCTCCCGCAGGGAAGCTGCTACCATCAAATGTTTGCCCTCATTAGACTCCCCTCTGGAAGCGCTTTCACTGCAAGCTGCAGATTCCCTCCTAACAGCAAGCTTTAGGATAGGGTACTGAATTGTAACTTACTTTCGCCTAATAATGCGATTTTGGCAAAGAGAGTATCTCCCGCAGGGAAGCTGCTACCATCAAATGTTTGCCCTCATTAGACTCCCCTCTGGAAGCACTTTGACTGCAAGCTGCAGATTCCCTCCTAACAGCAAGCTTTAGGATAGGGTACTGAATTGTAACTTAACTACGGCTAATAACGCGCTTTTGGGAAAGAGAATATCTCCCGCAGGGAAGCTGCTACCATCAAATGTTTGCCCTCATTAGACTCCCCTCTGGAAGTGCTTTCACTGCAAGCTGCAGATTCCCTCCTAACAGCAAGCTTTAGGATAATGTACTGAATTGTAACTTACTTTCGCCTAATAATGCGATTTTGGCAAAGAGAGTATCTCCAACAGGGAAGCTGCTACCATCAAATGTTTGCCCTCGTTAGACTCCCCTCTGGAAGCGCTTTCACTGCAAGCTGCAGATTCCCTCCTAACAGCAAGCTTTAGGTTAGGGTACTGAATTGTAACTTAACTGCGGATAATAAGGCGATTTTGGCAAAGAGATTATCTCCCGCAGGGAAGCTGCTACCATAAAATGTTTGCCCTCATTAGACTCCCCTCTGGAAGCGCTTTCACTGCAAGCTGCAGATTCCCTCCTAACAGCAAGCTTTAGGATAGGGTACTGAATTGAAACTTACTTTCGCCTAATAATGCGATTTTGGCAAAGAGAGTATCTCCCGCAGGGAAGCTGCTACCATCAAATGTTTGCCCTCATTAGACTCCCCTCTGGAAGCGCTTTCACTGCAAGCTGCAGATTCCCTCCTAACAGCAAGCTTTAGGATAGGGTACTGAATTGTAACTTACTTTCGCCTAATAATGCGATTTTGGCAAAGAGAGTATCTCCCGCAGGGAAGCTGCTACCATCAAATGTTTGCCCTCATTAGACTCCCCTCTGGAAGCGCTTTCACTGCAAGCTGCAGATTCCCTCCTAACAGCAAGCTTTAGGATAGTGTACTGAATTGTAACTTAACTGCGGATAATAAGGCGATTTTGGCAAAGAGATTATCTCCCGCAGGGAAGCTGCTACCATCAAATGTTTGCCCTCATTAGACTCCCCTCTGGAAGCGCTTTGACTGCAAGCTGCAGATTCCCTCCTAACAGCAAGCTTTAGTATAGGGTACTGAATTGTAACTTACTTTCGCCTAATAATGCGATTATGGCAAAGAGAGTATCTCCCGCAGGGAAGCTGCTACCATCAAATGTTTGCCCTCATTAGACTCCCCTCTGGAAGCGCTTTCACTGCAAGCTGCAGATTCCCTCCTAACAGCAAGCTTTAGGATAGGGTACTGAATTGTAACTTAACTGCGGATAATAAGGCGATTTTGGCAAAGAGATTATCTCCCGCAGGGAAGCTGCTACCATAAAATGTTTGCCCTCATTAGACTCCCCTCTGGAAGCGCTTTCACTGCAAGCTGCAGATTCCCTCCTAACAGCAAGCTTTAGGATAGGGAACTGAATTGAAACTTACTTTCGCCTAATAATGCGATTTTGGCAAAGAGAGTATCTCCCGCAGGGAAGCTGCTACCATCAAATGTTTGCCCTCATTAGACTCCCCTCTGGAAGCGCTTTCACTGCAAGCTGCAGATTCCCTCCTAACAGCAAGCTTTAGGATAGGGTACTGAATTGTAACTTACTTTCGCCTAATAATGCGATTTTGGCAAAGAGAGTATCTCCCGCAGGGAAGCTGCTACCATCAAATGTTTGCCCTCATTAGACTCCCCTCTGGAAGAGCTTTCACTGCAAGCTGCAGATTCCCTCCTAACAGCAAGCTTTAGGATAGGGTACTGAATTGTAACTTAACTGCGGATAATAAGGCGATTTTGGCAAAGAGATTATCTCCCGCAGGGAAGCTGCTACCATCAAATATTTGCCCTCATTAGACTCCCCTCTGGAAGCGCTTTCACTGCAAGCTGCAGATTCCCTCCTAACAGCAAGCTTTAGGATAGGGTACTGAATTGTAACTTACTTTCGCCTAATAATGCGCTTTTGGCAAAGAGAATATCTCCCGCAGGGAAGCTGCTACCATCAAATCTTTGCCCTCATTAGACTCCCCTCTGGAAGCGCTTTCACTGCAAGCTGCAGATTCCCTCCTAACAGCAATCTTTAGGATAGGGTACTGAATTCTAACATAACTGCGGCTAATAATGGGATTTTGGCAAAGAGAGTATCTCCCGCAGGGAAGCTGCTACCATCAAATGTTTGCCCTCATTAGACTCCCCTCTGGAAGCGCTTTCACTGCAAGCTGCAGATTCCCTCCTAACAGCAAGCTTTAGTATAGGGTACTGAATTGTAACTTACTTTCGCCTAATAATGCGATTATGGCAAAGAGAGTATCTCCCGCAGGGAAGCTGCTACCATCAAATGTTTGCCCTCATTAGACTCCCCTCTGGAAGCGCTTTCACTGCAAGCTGCAGATTCCCTCCTAACAGCAAGCTTTAGGATAGAGTACTGAATTGTATCTTACTTTCGCCTAATAATGCGATTTTGGCAAAGAGAGTATCTCCCGCAGGGAAGCTGCTACCATCAAATGTTTGCCCTCGTTAGACTCCCCTCTGGAAGCGCTTTCACTGCAAGCTGCAGATTCCCTCCTAACAGCAAGCTTTAGGATAGGGTACTGAATTCTAACATAACTGTGGCTAATAATGGGATTTTGGCAAAGAGAGCATCTCCCACAGGGAAGCTGCTACCATCAAATGTTTGCCCTCATTAGACTCCCCTCTGGAAGCGCTTTCAATGCAAGCTGCAGATTCCCTCCTAACAGCAAGCTTTAGGATAGGGTACTGAATTGTAACTTACTTTCGCCTAATAATGCGATTATGGCAAAGAGAGTATCTCCCGCAGGGAAGCTGCTACCATCAAATGTTTGCCCTCGTTAGACTCCCCTCTGGAAGCGCTTTCACTGCAAGCTGCAGATTCCCTCCTAACAGCAAGCTTTAGGATAGTGTACTGAATTGTAACTTACTTTCGCCTAATAATGCGATTTTGGAAAAGAAAGTATCTCCCGCAGGGAAGCTGCTACCATCAAATGTTTGCCCTCATTAGACTCCCCTCTGGAAGCGCTTTCTCTGCAAGCTTCAGATTCCCTCCTAACAGCTAGCTTTAGGATAGGGTACTGAATTGAAACTTACTTTCGCCTAATAATGCGATTTTGGAAAAGAGACTATCTCCCACAGGGAAGCTGCTACCATCAAGTGTTTGCCCTCATTAGACTCCCCTCTGGAAGCTCTTTTACTGCAAGCTGCAGATTCCCTCCTAACAGCAAGCTGTAGGACACTGTACTGAACTGTAACTTACTTTCTCCTAAAAATGCGTTTTTAACAAAGAGAGTATCTCCCGCAGGGAAGCTGCTACCATCAAATGTTTGCCCTCGTTAGACTCCCCTCTGGAAGCGCTTTCACTGCAAGCTGCAGATTCCCTCCTAACAGCAAGCTTTAGGATAGGGTACTGAATTGTAACTTACTTTCGCCTAATAAGGCGTTTTTAGCAAAGAGAGCATCTCCCACAGGGAAGCTGCTACCATCAAATGTTTGCCCTCGTTAGACTCCCCTCTGGAAGCGCTTTCACTGCAAGCTGCAGATTCCCTCCTAACAGCAAGCTTTAGGATAGGGTACTGAATTGTAACTTACTTTCGCCTAATAATGCGATTTTGGCAAAGAGAGTATCTCCCGCAAGGAAGCTGCTACCATCAAGTGTTTGCCCTCATTAGACTCCCCTCTGGAAGCGCTTTCACTGCAAGCTGCAGATTCCCTCCTAACAGCAATCTTTAGGATAGGGTACTGAATTCTAACATAACTGCGGCTAATAATGGGATTTTGGCAAAGAGAGTATCTCCCGCAGGGAAGCTGCTACCATCAAATGTTTGCCCTCATTAGACTCCCCTCTGGAAGCGCTTTGACTGCAAGCTGCAGATTCCCTCCTAACAGCAAGCTTTAGGATAGGGTACTGAATTGTAACTTACTTTCGCCTAATAACGCGTTTTTAACAAAGAGAGTATCTCCCGCAGGGAAGCTGCTACCATCAAATGTTTGCCCTCTTTAGACTCCCCTCTGGAAGCGCTTTCACTGCAAGCTGCAGATTCCCTCCTAACAGCAAGCTTTAGGATAGGGTACTGAATTGTAACTTACTTTCGCATAATAATGCGATTATGGCAAAGAGAGTATCTCCCGCAGCTAAGCTGCTACCATCAAATCTTTGCCCTCATTAGACTCCCCTCTGGAAGCGCTTTCACTGCAAGCTGCAGATTCCCTCCTAACAGCAAGCTTTAGGATAGGGTACTGAATTGTAACTTACTTTCGCCTAATAATGCGATTTTGGCAAAGAGAGTATCTCCCGCAGGGAAGATGCTACCATCAAATGTTTGCCCTCGTTAGACTCCCCTCTGGAAGCGCTTTCACTGCAAGCTGCAGATTCCCTCCTAACAGCAAGCTTTAGGATAGGGTACTGAATTGTAACTTACTTTCGCCTAATAATGCGATTTTGGCAAAGAGAGTATCTCCCGCAAGGAAGCTGCTACCATCAAGTGTTTGCTCTCATTAGACTCCCCTCTGGAAGCGCTTTTACTGCAAGCTGCAGATTCCCTCCTAACAGCAAGCTGTAGGACACTGTACTGAACTGTATCTTACTTTCGCATAAAATGCGTTTTTAACAAAGAGAGTATCTCCCGCAGGGAAGCTGCTACCATCAAATGTTTGCCCTCATTAGACTCCCCTCTGGAAGCGCTTTCACTGCAAGCTGCAGATTCCCTCCTAACAGCAAGCTTTACGATAGGGTACTGAATTGTAACTTACTTTCGGCTAATAAGGCGTTTTTAGCAAAGAGAGCATCTCCCACAGGGAAGCTGCTACCATCAAATGTTTGCCCTCGTTAGACTCCCCTCTGGAAGCGCTTTCACTGCAAGCTGCAGATTCCCTCCTAACAGCAAGCTTTAGGATAGGGTACTGAATTGTAACTTACTTTCGCCTAATAATGCGATTATGGCAAAGAGAGTATCTCCCGCAGGGAAGCTGCTACCATCAAATCTTTGCCCTCATTAGACTCCCCTCTGGAAGCGCTTTCACTGCAAGCTGCAGATTCCCTCCTAACAGCAATCTTTAGGATAGGGTACTGAATTCTAACATAACTGCGGCTAATAATGGGATTTTGGCAAAGAGAGTATCTCCCGCAGGGAAGCTGCTACCATCAAATGTTTGCCCTCATTAGACTCCCCTCTGGAAGCGCTTTGACTGCAAGCTGCAGATTCCCTCCTAACAGCAAGCTTTAGGATAGGGTACTGAATTGTAACTTACTTTCGCCTAATAAGTCGTTTTTATCAAAGAGAGTATCTCCCACAGGGAAGCTGCTACCATCAAATGTTTGCCCTCGTTAGACTCCCCTCTGGAAGCGCTTTCACTGCAAGCTGCAGATTCCCTCCTAACAGCAAGCTTTAGGATAGGGTACTGAATTGTAACTTAACTGCGGCTAATAAGGCGATTTTGGC
Source organism: Phaenicophaeus curvirostris (assembly GCF_032191515.1). Taxonomy (NCBI): domain Eukaryota; kingdom Metazoa; phylum Chordata; class Aves; order Cuculiformes; family Cuculidae; genus Phaenicophaeus; species Phaenicophaeus curvirostris. The sequence continues at coordinate 732 of NW_027207019.1, read as the reverse complement.
AAAGAGAGTATCTCCCGCAGGGAAGCTGCTACCATCAAATGTTTGCCCTCATTAGACTCCCCTCTGGAAGCGCTTTCACTGCAAGCTGCAGATTCCCTCCTAACAGCAAGCTTTAGGATAGGGTACTGAATTGAAACTTACTTTCGCCTAATAATGCGATTATGGCAAAGAGAGTATCTCCCGCAGGGAAGCTGCTACCATCAAATGTTTGCCTTCATTAGACTCCCCTCTGGAAGCGCTTTCACTGCAAGCTGCAGATTCCCTCCTAACAGCAAGCTTTAGGATAGAGTACTGAATTGTAACTTACTTTCGCCTAATAATGCGATTTTGGCAAAGAGAGTATCTCCCGCAGGGAAGCTGCTACCATCAAATGTTTGCCCTCGTTAGACTCCCCTCTGGAAGCGCTTTCACTGCAAGCTGCAGATTCCCTCCTAACAGCAAGCTTTAGGATAGGGTACTGAATTGTAACTTACTTTCGCCTAATAATGCGATTTTGGCAAAGAGAGTATCTCCCGCAAGGAAGCTGCTACTATCAAGTGTTTGCCCTCATTAGACTCCCCTCTGGAAGCGCTTTCACTGCAAGCTGCAGATTCCCTCCTAACAGCAAGCTTTACGATAGGGTACTGAATTGTAACTTACTTTCGGCTAATAAGGCGTTTTTAGCAAAGAGAGCATCTCCCACAGGGAAGCTGCTACCATCAAATGTTTGCCCTCGTTAGACTCCCCTCTGGA
>NW_027207018.1:47018-72864 GCF_032191515.1 Phaenicophaeus curvirostris | reverse complement strand
GTCCGAACCCTCGGGGGGGCTGAACCCCCCGGGGGGGGCAAATCCCGCCCCCCCCTCGCCCCCCCCGGGCCCCCCCCCCCGCGCCAACAGCCTCGAGGAGCTGCTGCAGGTGGGTTGATGGTGAGGAGGGGGGGGTCTCACTTTTGGGGGGGGTCTCTGCGCCCCCCCCTTCGCTCACAGCCCCCCCCAACTGTGCAGCCCCCTCCCCAGGAGGGGGAAGGGCCCCCCCAGGCCCCCCCCGGGGCCCCCCCGGCCTCCCAAGCCGAGCAGGAATGGGCCGAGCTCATCGACACCAGCAGCCCCGTCCCCGACTTCGAGAGCCTCGTGCCCGACCCCGCGTTCAAGGTGGGGGGGGGAACTTGGGGGCGTCCAGAGGGGTTTGGGGGGTCCTGGAGAGGGATTTGGGGGTCTGGGGGCGGATTTTGGGGGGGTTCTGAGGGGTTTTATGGGGGTTTGGGGGGCGTCTTTGGGGATTTAGGGGGGGCTTGAGGGGTTGTAGGGTGCTTTGGGGGGTCCTGGGGGGGGGATTTGTGGGTCCTGAGGGGTTTTAGGGGGCTTTGGGGGGGTTCTGAGGGGTTTGGGGGGGGTCCTGGAGGGGGATTTGGGGGTCTGGGGGGGATTTTGGGGGGCTCCTGAGAGGTTTTATGGGGGTTTGGGGGGGGTCTGGGGGGGTTTAGGGGGGCTTGAGGTGTTTTGTGGGGGGGCTTGAGGGGTTGTAGGGTGCTTTGGGGGGGGTCCTGAGGGGTTTGGGGGGGCTGGAGGGGGATTTGGGGGTCTGTGGGGGGATTTTGGGGGGTCCTGAGGGGTTTTATGGGGGTTTGGGGGGGGGGTCTGGCGGGTTTGGGGGGGCTTGAGGTCTTTTGGCAGGGCTTGAGGGGTTGTAGGGTGCTTTGGGGGGGTCCCGGGGGGGGGAGATTTGTGGGTCCTGAGGGGTTTTAGGGGGCTTTGGGGGGTCCTGAGGGGCTTGGGGGGGGGTCCTGGAGGGGGATTTGGGGGTCCTGGGAGGGTCCTGAGAGGTTTTAGGAGAGTTTTGGGGTGTTTGGGGGGGGTCCTGAGGGGTTTTGGGGTATTTGGGGGGCCCTTAAGGGGTTTGGAGGGGTCCTGGGGGGGGATTTGAGAGTCCTGGGGGGGGGGTTCTGTGGGGTTTTGGGGGGGCCTTGAAGGGTTGGGGGGGTCCCTGGGGGGGGGCTAGAGGGGTTTGGGGGGGTATCTTGAGTGGTTTAGGGGGGTCCTGAGAGGGATTTATGGGGGGCTGGGGGCTTTTTTCTCTTTTCTAGCGTCTCTTTTCACCCAGGTGCTGGTTTTTCTGTCTCGTATTTGGGGTCCCCCCCCTATTTCGAGGCGCTGTTTCCCCCCCGTACCCCCATTTTAATAATTTTGGGGGGCCCGAACCCCCTTTTTTTCAGTGGCCGTTCACCCCGGACCCGTTCCAGCAGCGAGCGGTTCTGTGCCTGGAGCGGGGCGACTCGCTGCTCGTGGCCGCTCACACCTCGGCCGGCAAGACCGCCGTGGCCGAGTACGCCCTCGCGCTGGCCCGCAGGCACCTCACGCGGTGGGTCCCCGAAAATTGGGGGTCCCCAAAACCCCTCCTGAACCCCAAAACCCCCCCGAGAACCCACCCCGGGACCCCCAAACCGCCTCCATCCCAGCCAAGACCTCGAACTCCTTCATCTCAGCTCTGGTAGCCAAATAGACCCTAGAACTAGCCCGCAGGCACCTCACGCCGTGGGTCCCCGAGAATAGGGGGTCCCCCAAACCCCCCTGAACCCCAAAACCCCCCCCCCAGAACCCCAAACCCCCCACCAGAACCCACCCCGGGACCCCCAAACCGCCTCCATCCCAAGCCAAGACCTCGAACTCCTTCATCTCAGCCCTGTAGCCAAACAGACCCTAGAACTAGCCCGCAGGCGCCTCACGCCGTGGGTCCCTGAAAATAGGGGGTCCCCAAAAACCCCCTGAACCCCAAAACCCCCCCTGAACCCCAAACCGCCCCCCCAGAACCCACCCTGGGACCCCCAAACCGCCTCCATCCCAGCCAAGACCTCGAACTCCTTCATCTCAGCCCTGGTAGCCAAACAGACCCTAGAACTAGCCCACAGGCACCTCACGCCGTGGGTCCCCGAAAATAGGGGGTCCCCCAAACCCCCCTGAACCCCAAAACCCCCCCTGAACCCCAAACCCCCCCCCAGAACCCACCCCGGGACCCCCAACCGCCTCCATCCCAGCCAAGACCTCAAGGAAAACCCACGGTAGCCAAATGCGCCTTGGTGCTGGCCCAGGGGGGCTGAACCGGGGGTCCCCAAAAATTGGGGGTCCCCAAAAGCCCTCTGAACCCCCTAAAACCTCCTCAAAACACCCTGTCTCGGTTGGGGCTCCAACCTCCCTTGTTTCCCCCTGTGATTTGGGGGTTCACTCTCCCTTACCCCCCCCTTTTCCACCTTTATTTTTTGGGGTTCCCCCCTTGCCCCCCGTTTTCCCCTTATTTTGGGGGTTCAGCACCCTTGAAGTCCTATTTTCCCCTCTAATCCACCATTTCCTTCTTTATTTTGGGGGTTCACCCCCATTTATCTTTTTTATTTCCTTGTTATTTTGGGGGTTCACCCCATTTATCTTCTCTTACCCCTTTACTTTGGGGGTTCACCCCCCATAACCCCCATTTTTCTCCTCTCACACTCTCATTTTTGTCTTTATTTTGGGGGTTCATCCCTTTTGCCCCCCATTTATCTCTTTATTTTAGGGGTTCACCCCCTGGAGTCCTATTTTCCTCCCTAACACCCCATATTGCTCCTCATTTTGGGGGTTCACCTCCTCTTTACTCCCTAATTTTTGGGGTTCACCCCCCTTTTCTCTTTACTTCAGGGATTTTCTCTTCTTACTCCCTCCAATCCCCCCCCAACCCCCCTGTTATCCCCCCTACTTAGGTTTCCCGCCCCCCCCCTTTCCCCCCTCTCTAATTTGGGGTCCCCCCCCCTCTAATTTTGGGGTCCCCCCCTGTTTTTTAGGGCTATTTACACGTCCCCCATCAAGGCTCTTTCCAACCAGAAGTTCCGGGAGTTCCGAGCGGCGTTTGGGGAGGCCGGGGTGGGGCTGTTAACGGGGGACGCTCAGCTGCGCCCCGACGCCCCCTGCCTCGTCATGACCACCGAGATCCTGAGGTGAGGGGCCCCCCGAAACCCCGCACCCCAAAACTGAGCCCCGGCCCCAACCCCCAAACCCAACCCCAACCCCAAAACCGAGCCGCGAAAATGAACCCAAAAACCATCAAAACTTGAGCTTTGAGCCCGATCGGACACTGAGATCGTGTGGGGAGGGAACCCCCAAAGCCCTGAACCCCCAGACTGAACCCCAAAACCCCAAACTGAACCCCAAAACCTTCAGCGGAACCTGAACCCCAAAACTGAGCCACAAAAGTGAAATGAAAAGCATCAAAACTCAAGCTCTGAACCCAATCGGACACTGGGATCGTGTGGGGAGGGAGCCCTAAAAGCTTTGAACCCCTAAACTGAACCCTCAGACCCCAAACTGAACCCCAAAACTGAGCCCCAAACCCCTAAACTGAGCCCTGAAACCCCAAACTGAACCCCAAAATCTTCAGTGGAACCTGAACCCCAAAACTGAGCCAACAAAATGAACCGAAAAGCATCAAAACTCGAGCTTTGAGCCCAATCAGACACTGGGATCGTGTGGGGAGGGACCCCCAAAAGTTTTGAACCCCTAAACTGAGCCCTGAGGCCCCAAACTGAACCCCAAAATCTTCAGTGGAACCTGAACCCCAAAACTGAGCCGCAAAAGTGAAATGAAAAGCGTCAAAACTCAAGCTTTGAGCCCAATCGGACACTGGGATCGTGTGGGGAGGGGACCCCCAAAAGTTTTGAACCCCTAAACTGAACCCTCAGACCCCAAACTGAACCCAAAAACTGAGCCCCAAACCCCTAAACTGAGCCCTGAAGACCCCAAACTGAACCCCAAAACCTTCAGTGGAACCTGAACCCCAAAACTGAGCCAACAAAATGAACCGAAAAGCACCAAAACTCGAGCTTTGAGCCCAATCGGACACTGAGATCGTGTGGGGAGGGACCCCCAAAAGTTTTGAACCCCTAAACTGAGCCCTGAGACCCCAAACTGAACCCCAAAACCTTCAGTGGAACCTGAACCCCAAAACTGAGCCACAAAGGTGAAATGAAAAGCATCAAAACTCAAGCTTTGCGCCCTATCGGACACTGGGATCGTGTGGGGAGGGAGCCCCAAAAGTTTTGAACCCCTGAACTGAACCCTCAGACCCCAAACTGAACCCCAAAACTGAGCCCCAAACCCCTAAACTGAGCCCTGAGACCCCAAACTGAACCCCAAAACCTTCAGTGGAACCTGAACCCCAAAACTGAGCCAACAAAATGAACCGAAAAGCATCAAAACTCGAGCTTTGAGCCCAATCAGACACTGGGATCGTGTGGGGAGGGACCCCCAAAAGTTTTGAACCCCTAAACTGAGCCCTGAGACCCCAAACTGAACCCCAAAACCTTCAATGGAACCTGAACCCCAAAACTGAGCCAACAAAATGAACCGAAAAGCATCAAAACTCGAGCTTTGAGCCCAATCGGACACTGGGATCGTGTGCGGAGGGCCCCCCAAAACCCCGAACCCCCAAATCTAGCCTCCCAGCCCCCCCAAATCTCCCCCTACGCTCCCAAATCTCTTTCCAGCCCCCCCAAACTCCCACCCTGCACCCCAAAACCACAGAGTTGGCCCCTTAAAACCTTTTAAATCCCTGTCCTGGCCCTCAAATACTCTCCGTGAACCCCGAAATGCCCCCTGGCCCCCCCAAAAAACCCCGCACCCCCCCCATTACCCCCCTGGACCCCCAAATTTGCCCCCCAAGTCCTGCTCCCCCCCAGGTCGATGCTCTACAACGGCTCCGAGGTTCTGCGAGACCTGGAGTGGGTGATTTTTGACGAGGTTCATTACATTAACGACGCAGAGGTGAGAAATGGGGGGGTCTTAAGGGTTTGGGGGGGCTCTGAGGGGTTTGGGGACCCCCTTCTATCCCCCCAAAACCCCCCAGTACATGGTGACGTGGGAGGAGGCGCTGAGAAAGCTCTTAGAGCATCAGTGGGGATGATGAGGGGAGGTTTTGGGGGGTCTAGGGGGGTTTTGGGGGGTCTCAGGGGTTTAAAGGGGTGCTCAAGGGTTTTGGGGGGGTCCTAAGAGTTTTGAGGGGCTCTTAGGGGTTTTGGGGACCCACCTAAAACACCCCCAACCCCCCCCAGTACGTGGTGACGTGGGAGGAGGTGCTGAGGAAGCTCTTAGAGCCTCAATGGGGATGAGGGGGGTCTAGGGGGGTTTTGGGGGGTCTCAGGGGTTTAAAGGGGTTCTCAAGGGTTTTGGGGGGGTTCTAAGAGTTTTGAGGGGCTCTTAGGGGTTTTGGGGACCCCCTAAAACCCCCCCAAACCTCCCCAGTACATGGTGACGTGGAAGGAGGCGCAGAGGATGCTCTTAGAGCCTCAGTGGGGATGAGGGGAGGTCTAGGGGGGTTTTGGGGGGTCTCAGGGGTTTAAAGGGGTTCTCAAGGGTTTTGGGGGGGTCCTAAGAGTTTTGGGGGGCTCTTAAGGGTTTTGGGGACCCCCTAAAACCCCCCCAAACCTCCCCAGTACATGGTGACGTGGAAGGAGGCGCAGAGGATGCTCTTAGAGCCTCAGTGGGGATGAGGGGAGGTCTAGGGGGGTTTTGGGGGGTCTCAGGGGTTTAAAGGGGTTCTCAAGGGTTTTGGGGGGGTCCTAAGAGTTTTGGGGGGCTCTTAAGGGTTTTGGGGACCCACCTAAAACACCCCCAACCCCCCCCAGTACGTGGTGATGTGGAAGGAGGCGCTGAGGATGCTCTTAGAGCCTCAGTGGAGATGAGGGGAGGTTTTGGGGGGTCTAGGGAGGTTTTGGGGGGTCTCAGGGGTTTAAAGGGGTTCTCAAGGGTTTTGGGGGGGTCCTAAGAGTTTTGGGGGGCTGTTAGGGGTTTTGGGGACCCACCTAAAACACCCCCAAACCCCCCCAGTATGTGGTGATGTGGGAGGAGGCGCTGAGGAAGCTCTTAGAGCCTCAATGGGGATGAGGGGGGGTCTAGGGGGGTTTTGGGGGGTCTCAGGGGTTTAAAGGGGTTCTCAAGGGTTTTGGGGGGGTCCTAAGAGTTTTGAGGGGCTCTTAGGGGTTTTGGGGACCCACCTAAAACACCCCCAAACCCCCCCAGTACGGGGTGATGTGGGAGGAGGTGCTGAGGAAGCTCTTAGAGCCTCAGTGGGGATGATGAGGGGAGGTTTTGGGGGGTCTAGGGGGGTTTTGGGGGGGTCTGGGGGGGTCTAAGGGGTTTTGGGGACCCCCCTGACCCCCCTGCCCCTCCCCCAGCGCGGGGTGGTGTGGGAGGAGGTGCTGATCATGCTCCCCGAGCACGTTCGCCTCGTCCTGCTCAGCGCGACCATCCCCAACGCCCTGGAGTTCGCCCAGTGGGTCGGGTACGACTGGGAGGGGGTTCGGGGGGTCCCCGAGGGATTTCGGGGGGTGGGGAGCCCCGATTTTGCCCTGTTTCACCCCGATTGTGCCCCGCGGGGGCACCAAGCGGCGGCAGCCACGGGTGCTGCAGCCCCCAGTCTCACGCTGGGAGGGAACTGGGGGGCCCTGGTGGAAGTGGGGGAGGTCCCGGGGGGGTTTTGGGGTGCGGGAACCCCGATTTCCCCTCGTTTCACCCCGATTTCCTTCGTTTCACCCCGATTTCCCCCCCCCCAGACGCACCAAGCGGCGGGTCCTGCGGGTTCTGAGCACGCGGCGGCGCCCGGTGCCCCTGCAGCATTTTCTGTGCGTGGGGGGGGGTCCCGGCTCCCGGCCCCCCCGGCTCTTCCTGCTGCTCGACGCCCACGGACGCTTCAGCACCCAGGCGTGAGCCGCCCGCGGGCACCTATAGCGACCTATAGGGGCTTATAGTGACCCCTGAGGCACCTATAGCGACCTATAGCGGCTTATAGTGACCCCTAGGCACCTATAGCGACCGCCACGCGACCTGTGGCTGAGCTATAGGGACCTGCGGCTACCCCACAGCGACCCACGGCTGCCCTAGAGCGACCCACAGGCACCTATAGCGACCTATAGTAATCTATAGTGATCTATAGTGGCTTGTAGTGACCCCTAGGCACCTATAGCGACCGCCACGCGACCTGTGGCTGAGCTATAAGGACCTGCAGCTACCCCATAGCGACCCACGGCTGCCCTATAGTGACCCACAGGTGCCCTATAGCGACCCATAGCTGCCCTATAGAAACACATAAGTGCCCTATAGCGACACATAGGTATCTATAGCGACCCATAGGTGCTCTATAGCAACCCCCACGTGACCTGCAGCTGCCCCATAGGTGCTCTATAGTGACTTATAGGTATCTCTAGCAACCCCTAGCTGCCCTATAGTGACCCATAGGAGCTTATAGTGACCTATATGAGCCCTATAGTGAGTGACCCATAGGTGCCTATAGTGACCCATAAGAGCCTATAGCGACCTATAGGTGCCCTATAGCGACCCCCACGTGACCTGCCACTGCCCCATAGGTGCCCTATAGTGACCTATAGGTGCCTCTAGCGACCCATAGCTGCGTTATAGTGACCCATAGGAGCCTATAGCGACCCATAGGAGCCTATAGCGGCCCATAGGTGCCCTATAGCGACCCACAGGTGCTTATAGCAACCTGTAGCTGCCCTATAGAGACCCATAGGTACCTACGGTGACCCATAGGTGCCTATAGTGACCCATAGGAGCCCTATAGTGACTCACAGGTACCTATAGCGACCCATAGGAGCCTATAACAACCCATAGATGCCCTATAGCGACCCACAGGTGTTTATAGCAACTTGTAGCTACCCTATAGGGAGTCATAGGTGCCTATAGCGACCCATAGGAGCCTTATAGCGACCCATAGGAGCCTATAGCGACCCATAGCTGCCCTATAGCGACCCATAGGTGCTTATAGCAACCTATAGCTGCCCTATAGGGACCCATAGATGCCTACAGCGACCCATAGGAGCTCTATAGCAACTCATAGATACCTATAGTGACCCATAGGTGCCTATAGTGACCTATATGAGCCCTATAGCGGCTCACAGGTGCCTATAGCGACCCATAGCTGCCTATAGCGGCCCATAGCTGCCTTATAGTGACCCATAGGTGCCTGTAGTGACCCATAGGAGACCTATAGCGACTCACAGGAGCCTATAGCGACCCATAGGTGCCCTATAGCGGCCCATAGGAGCCTATAGCGGCCCATAGGTGCCCTATAGGGACCCATAGGAGCCTATAGCGACCCATAGGTGCCCTATAGCGACCCATAGGAGCCTATAGCGACCCATAGGTGCCCTATAGCGGCCCATAGGAGCCTATAGCGGCCCATAGGAGCCTATAGCGACCCATAGGTGCCCTATAGTGACCCATAGGTGCCCTATAGCGACCCATAGGAGCCTATAGTGACCCATAGGAGCCTATAGTGACCTATAGCTGCCCTATAGTGACCTATAGGTGCCCTATAGTGATCCGTAGGAGCCCTATAATGACCCATAGGAACCCTATATCGGCCCATAGGTGCCTATAGCGACCCATAGGAGCCTATAGTGACTCACAGGTGCCTATAGTGACCCATAGGAGCCTATAGCGACCCATAGGTGCCCCGTAGCGACTTGCCCCCCCGTGTCCCCAGGTACTACGAGGCGCTGGAGGCCCACAAGGAGCAGAGCAGCAAGTTCTCTCAGAGCTTCGGGGCGCGGCAGCCGGGGGGCAGCACCCCGGGGCAGGTGGGGGGGGGGGCTGGGGGGCACCTGGGACCCCCCTACTGCCCCACAGACCCCCCCTCACTGCCCCCAGACCCCCCTCCAATTGCCCCAAACCCCCCCAAGTTGCCCCATAGCCCCATTTTATTGCCCCACACCCCTCTCCTTTGCCCCCAACCCCCCTAATTAGCCCCCGTATCCCCCCATAACCCCCTTCTATTGCCCCCATCCCCCCAATTTGCCCCCGTATCCCCCCCAGCCCCCTTTTATTGCCCCCATACCTCCTTCTATTGCTCCCTACGCTCCCAATTTGCCCCCATACCCCTGCATAACCCCCTCTAATTGCCCCTTATCCCTCTCTCTTGCCCCCAACCCCCCTCATTTGCCCCCGTATCCCCCCATAACCCCCTCTAATTGCCCCTTATCCCTCTCTCTTGCCCCCAACCCCCCTCATTTGCCCCCGTATCCCCCCATAACCCCCTCTAATTGCCCCTTATCCCTCTCTCTTGCCCCCGTATCCCCTCATTTGCCCCCCTATCCCCCCATAACCCCCTCTAATTGCCCCTTATCCCTCTCTCTTGCCCCCAACCCCCCTCATTTGCCCCCGTATCCCCCCATCCCCCCTCCAATTGCCCCATATTCCCCTCTCTTGCCCCTATAACCCCCTCCAACTGCCCCCTATCCCCCTAACTGCCCCCGTACCCCCCTTTTCTTGCCCCCCCAGGACCGCGCGGCCTGGCAGGCCGTGGTGGGGCTGCTGCGGGCGCGGGAGCTGCTCCCGGCCGTCGCCTTCACCTTCTCCCGGGGCGGGTGCGACGCTCGCGCCGCCGCCCTGGGGCCCCTCGACCTGCTCAGCAGCGCGGAGCGAACGCGGGCCCGAGCCTTCCTGCAGCGCTGCCTCGCGCGCCTGGGGGCCGCCGACCGCCGGCTGCCGCAGGTGGGGGGCTGGGGGGGGCTGGGGGGCAGGAGAGGGGCTGTGGGGGGGCTGTGGGGCGATGGGGAGCACCCCAGACCCTTCCTGCAGCGCTACCTCGCGTGCCTGGGGGGCCACGAGCGACACTGACCCAGGTACAGGGGGGTTATGGGGCAGATGGGGGGCAGGAGGCGGGTTATGGGGCAGCTATGGGGCAGGAGGGGGGCTGTGGGGTGATGGGGAGCACCCCAGGGCCTTCCTCCAGCGCTGCCTCGCACGCCTGGGGGGCCACAAGCGACACCGATCCAGGTACAGGGGGGTTATGGGGCAGATGGGGGGCTGGGGACGAGGTGTGGGGCAATGGGGGGCTGTGGGCTGTGGGGTTTTGGGGTGTCTCGAGAGCTCTAGGGCAATGGGGGGGCTGTGGGGGGCTCTGGGGCTGCCCCCCAAGTGGCTGTGCCCCCCCCCCCCAGGTGGTGCGGCTGTCGGAGCTGCTGCTGCGCGGGATCGGGGTCCATCACGGGGGGGTCCTGCCCCTGCTCAAGGAGGTGGTGGAGATGCTCTTCAGCCAGGGCCTCGTCAAGGTGTGGGGCGGCCGTGGGGCAGGGGGTGGGGATGTTGCTCCATCAAGGTGTGGGGCAGGGGTTGGGGGTCCCTGGGATGTGCTGTGGGGCAGCTATGGGGCAGGGGATGGGGTTGTTGCTCCATCAAGGTGTGGGGCAGGGGTTGGGGGCTGCGGTGGGGCAGCTGTGGGGCTGGGGGGCAGCTCAGGGGAGGGCCAGACGGGGGACACGGTGTCCTGCCCCACATCTCCTGCCCCACAGCTGCTCTTCGCCACCGAGACCTTCGCCATGGGGGTGAACATGCCGGCTCGCACCGTCGTCTTCGACTCCATCCGCAAGCACGACGGGAACGGCTTCCGGGACCTCCTGCCCGGTGAGGGGCGGCTGGGGGTCTCTGTGGGGTCTCTATGGGTCTTTGTGGGGTCTCTGTGGGGTCTCTGTGGGTCCTTATGGGTCTCTGTGGGGTCTCTATGGGTCTCTGTGGGGTCTCTATGGGGTCTCTGTGGGTCCCTATGGGTCTCTGTGGGGTCTCTGTGGGGTCTCTATGGGTCTCTGTGGGTCCCTATGGGGTCTCTGTGGGTCCCCGTGGGGTCTCTATGGGTCTCTGTGGGGTCTCTGTGGGTCCCTATGGGGTCTCTATGGGTCTCTGTGGGGTCTCTATGGGGTCTCTGTGGGTCCCTATGGGTCCCCGTGGGGTCTCTGTGGGTCCCTATGGGTCTCTATGGGGTCTCTGTGAGTCTCTATGGGGTCCCTGTGGGTCTCTGTGGGGTCTCTGTGGGTCTCTATGGGGTCTCTGTGGGTCCCTATGGGTCCCTATGGGGTCCCTGTGGGTCCCTGTGGGTCTCTGGGGGTCCCTATGGGGTCTCTTTGGGTCCCTATGGGTCCCTATGGGGTCCCTGTGGGTCCCTGTGGGTCTCTGGGGGTCCCTATGGGGTCTCTGTGGGTCCCCGTGGGGTCTCTGTGGGGCCCCTGTGGGTCCCTATGGGTCCCTGTGGGTCTCTATGGGTCTCTGTGGGGGTCTCTGTGAGTCCCTATGGGTCCCTGTGGGTCCCTATGGGTCTCTGTGGGGTCCCTGTGGGTCTCTGTGGGGTCCCTGTGGGTCTCTATGGGGTCTCTGTGGGGTCCCTATGGGTCCCTGTGGGGTCTCTGTGGGGTCCCTGTGGGTCCCTGTGGGTCTCTGTGGGGTCCCTATGGGTCCCTGTGGGGTCTCTGTGAGTCCCTATGGGTCCCTGTGGGTCCCTATGGGTCTCTGTGGGGTCCCTGTGGGTCTCTGTGGGGTCCCTGTGGGTCTCTATGGGGTCTCTGTGGGGTCCCTATGGGTCCCTGTGGGGTCTCTGTGGGGTCCCTATGGGTCCCTGTGGGTCTCTGTGGGTCCCCGTGGGGTCTCTGTGGGTCCCTATGGGTCCCCGTGGGTCCCTATAGATCTCTATGGGGTCTCTATGGGGTCTCTATGGGTCCCCATGGGTCCCTGTGGGTCCCTATGGGTCCCCGTGGGTCCCCGTGGGGTCCCCGTGGGGTCTCCCCGTGGCTCACCTGTGGGGGGGTCTGCAGGCGAGTACGTGCAGATGTCGGGCCGTGCCGGCCGCCGGGGCCTGGACGCCACGGGCTGCGTGTTGCTGCTGTGCCGCGGGGCCGTCCCCGAGCTCGCCGACCTGCACCGCGTCCTCACGGTCAGCGGGGCCTCTGCCCCACACGCGTGTCCCAGCCCCACATGCATCCCTGCCCCACACGCTTCTTCCCTGCCCCACTCACTCTCCTGCCCCACACGCGTGTCCCTATGTCCTCTCCACACGTGTCCCCATGTCCCACATACGTGTCCTTGCGTGTTTTACACGTGTGGCGTCCCGCCATGTGTGTTCCCGTGTCCCTTACATGTGTCACGTGTGCCCTACCTGTGTCCCTTACGTGTGTTTTCACGTCCCTTACACGCCATGTCTCCCACACGTGTCTTTATGTCCTTTACTCATGTCCACCTACATACTTTACATGTTCGTGTGTCCCCCACACATGTCCCCATGTCCCTTACCTGTGTCCCCGTGTCTATTACCTGTGTCCCCATAGCCCTTACACGTGTCATGTCCCCCCCACATGTCCCTTACCTGTGTCCCCATGGCCCTTACATGTGTTGTGTTCCCTCTACATGTCCTCATGTCCCTTACCTGTGTCCCCATGGCCCTTACACATGTCGTGTTCCCTCTGCATGTCCCTGTGTCCCTTACCTGTGTCCCTGTGTCCCTTATCTGTGTCCTCATAACCCTTATACGTGTCGTGTCTCCTCCACATGTCCCTGTGTTCCTTACCTGTGTCCCCATGTCCCTTACACATGTCGTGTCCCCTCTACATGTCCCCGTGTCCCTTACCTGTGTCCCCACATCCCTTACGTGTGTCCCTGTGTCCCCACGTCCCTTACGTGTGTCCCTGTGTCCCTTATCTGTGTCCCCATAACCCTTAGACGTGTCGTGTCCCCTTCACATGTCCCTTACGTGTGTCCCCATGTCTCTTACCTGTGTCCCCGTGTTCCTTACACGTGTTGTGTCCCTTCTACATGTCCCCATGTCCCTTACATGTGTCCCCGTGTCCCTTACACGTGTCGTGTCCCCTTCACATGTCCCCATGTCCCTTACCTGTGTTCTTAAGTCCCTTACCTGTGTCCGTGTGTCCCTTGCCTGTGTCCCCATGGCCCTTACACGTGTTGTGTCCCCTCTACATGTCCCCACGTCCCTTACCTGTGTTCCCATGTCTCTTACCTGTGTCCCCGTGTTCCTTACCTGTGTCCCTATGGCACTTACATGTGTCACGTCCCCTCCACATGTCCCCATGTCCCTTACCTGTGTCCCCATAGCCATTACACATGTCGTGTCCCCCTACATGTCCCTCACCTGTGTCCCCGTGTCCCTTACCTGTGTCCCCATGGCCCTTACACGTGTCACATCCCCTCCACGTGTCCCCATGTCCCTTACCTGTGTCCCTGTGCCCCTTACCTATGTCCCCACGGCCCTTAACACATGTCGTGTTCCCTTTACATGTCCCCGTGTCCCTTACCTGTGTCTCCATGTTTCTTATCTGTGTCTCCATAACCCTTATATGTGTCGTGTCCCCTCCACATGTCCCTTACCTGTGTCCCCATGGCCCTTACACATGTTGTGTTCCCTCTACATGTCCCCATGTCCCTTACCTGTGTCCCCATAGCCCTTATATGTGTCGTGTCCCCCCCACGTGTCCCTTACCTGTGTCCCCATGGCCCTTACACGTGTCATGTCCCCTCCACATGTCCATATGTCCCTTACCTGTGTTCCCGTGTCCCTTACCTATGTCCCCATGGCCCTTAACACATGTCGTGTCCCCTCTACATGTCCCTGTGTCCCTTACCTGTGTCCCCATGTCCCTTACACGTGTCGTGTCCTCTCCCCATGTCCCCGTGTCCCTTACCTGTGTCCCCGTGTCCCTTACACGTGTCGTGTCCTCTCCCCATGTCCCCATGTCCCTTACCTGTGTCCCCATGTCCCTTACCTGTGTCCCCGTGTCCCTTACACATGTCATGTCCCCTTCACATGTCCCTGTGTCCCTTATCTGTGTTCCCATGGCCCTTACCTGTGTCCCCGTGTCTCTTACCTGTGTCCCCGTGTCCCTTACACGTGTCGTGTCCCCCCCACATGTCTCTTACCTGTGTCCCTCACACATGTCGTGTCCCCCCCCGTCCCTGACCCGTGTCCCCGTGTCCCTCACGCGTGTCGTGTCCCCCCCCCGTCCCTGAGCCGTGTCCCCGTGTCCCTCACGCGTGTCGTGTCCCTGACCCGTGTCCCCGTGTCCCTCACGCGTGTCGTGCCCCTGAGCCGTGTCCCCGTGTCCCTCGCGCGTGTCGTGTCCCTGAGCCGTGTCCCCGTGTCCCTCACGCGTGTCGTGCCCCTGAGCCGTGTCCCCGTGTCCCTCACGCGTGTCGTGCCCCTGAGCCGTGTCCCCGTGTCCCTCACGCGTGTCGTGTCCCTGAGCCGTGTCCCCGTGTCCCTCACGCGTGTCGTGTCCCTGACCCGTGTCCCCGTGTCCCTCACGCGTGTCGTGCCCCTGACCCGTGTCCCCATGTCCCTCACGCGTGTCGTGTCCCTGAGCCGTGTCCCCGTGTCCCTCACGCGTGTCATGTCCCTGACCCGTGTCCCCGTGTCCCTCACGCGTGTCGTGTCCCCCCCCGTGTCCCCGTGTCCCTCACGCGTGTCGTGTCCCTGAGCCGTGTCCCCGTGTCCCTCACGCGTGTCATGTCCCTGACCCGTGTCCCCGTGTCCCTCACGCGTGTCGTGTCCCTGACCCGTGTCCCCGTGTCCCTCACGCGTGTCGTGCCCCTGAGCCGTGTCCCCGTGTCCCTCACGCGTGTCGTGTCCCCGAGCCGTGTCCCCGTGTCCCTCACGCGTGTCGTGCCCCTGAGCCGTGTCCCCGTGTCCCTCGCGTGCCAGGGCCGCGCGGCGCCGCTGCAGTCGCGGTTCCGCCTGACGTACGGGATGGTGCTGGCTCTGCTCCGCGCCCGCGCCCTGCGCCTCGAGGACGTCCTGCGGCGCAGCTTCGCCGAGTTCCCCCGACAGCGACACGCCAGCGTGGGACACGGGGGGACACGGGGGACACGGGGGGACACTGGGAAGATGGGGGACATGGAGGGAGATGGGGGAGATGGAGGGAGATGGGGGAACATGGAGGGAGATAGGGGAACACAGAGAAGATGGGGGACATGGAGGAAGATGGAGGGGACGCAGGGAAGATGGGGGACATGGAGGAAGATGGAGGGGACACAGGGAAGATGGGGGACATGGAGACGTGGAGAGATGGGGGAGACACACAAGATGGAGGACATGGGGGAAGATGGAAGGATACAGGAAAATGGGGGGCCATAGAGGGAGGTGGGGAAGATGGAGGACATGGGGGGACACAGGGAAGATGGAGGAGATGGGGGAGATGGAGGGAGATGAGGGGACATGGAAAATGGGGGACGTGGAGGAGATGGGGGGACACAAGGAAGATGGGGACGTGGAGACGCAGAGGGAGATGGGGGGACAGGGAAAAAGGGGGACATGGGGAAGATAGGGGACATGGAGGGAGATGGAGGGACACAGGGAAGATGGGGGACGTGGAGACATGGAGAGTGATGGGGGGACACAGGGAAAATGGGGGAGATGGAGGGACATGGAGGGAGATGGGGGGACACAGAAGATGGAAGACATGGGGGAAGATGGGGGACATGAGGGGACACGGAAAATGGGGGACATAGAGGAAGATGGGGGACATGGGGGAAGATGGGGGACATGGAGGGAGATGGGGGGACACAGGGAAAATGGGGGACGTGGAGGGAGATGGAGGAGATGGGGGGACACAGGGAAGATGGGGGATATGGAGACATGGAAAGAGATGGGGGGACACAGAGAAGGTGGGGGACGTGGAGACATGGAGGGAGATGGGGGGACACACGGAGAATGGGGGACGTGGGGGAGATGGAGATGGGGGGACACAGGGAAAATGGGGGACTGGGGTGACATGGAGGGAGATGGGGGGACACAGAAGATAGAGGACATGAGGGAAGATGGGGGACATGGAGAGAGATGGGGGGACACAGAGAAGATGTGGGACATGGGGGAAGATGGGGACACAAGGAAGATGGGGGACATGAGGGGACACAGGGAAAATGGGGGCATAGAGGGAGATGGAGAAGATAGAGGACATGGGGAGACACGGGGAAGATGGGGGACATGGAGAGAGATGGGGAGACATGGAGGGACATGGGGGGACACAGAAGATGGAGGACATGGGGGAAGATGGAGGACGTGAGGGGTCACAGGGAAGAAGGGGGACATGAAGGGAGATGAGAGGACACAGGGAAAATGGGGGACATGGAGGATATAGGAGACATGGGGACATAGGGGGACATGGAGGGGACAGGGGGGGAGAGGGAGGAGAAAGGGACATGGGGGACGGGGAAAATGGCGGGAAAACAGAGGGAAAATGGCGGGAAACGGGGGAAAATGGCGGGAAAACAGAGGGAAAATGGCGGGAAACGGGGGAAAATGGCGGGAAACGGGGACGTGGGTTCCCCTGGTTTTGGGGGGTCCCAAGGGTTTGGGGGGGGGTCCCAAGGGTTCTTAGGGGACTGCGGGTGGGACACACAGAGGGACATGGGGACAGGGAGGGCGTGGGGGGAGATGGGGGACGAGGAGGGAGATGGGGACATGGAGGAGACGGGGGGACACGGGGATGGGGGGGACCCTGGGGGACCCGTCTGTGTGTGTGTGTGTGTCCCCACCCCGATCCCAGGAGCAGGAGCGGCGGCTGCGGGAGCTGCGAGGGGAGCTGGCGGCGCTGGGGGATCCCGGGGGGGCTCTGCCCGACCTCCCCGACTATCACCGCGCCGTCACCCAGCTGAGGGAGGCACGAGCCGTCCTGCAGGTGGGGGACACCCCCAAACTGGGGGGGGGGGACACCCCCAAACTGGCACCGAAGGGGTTAAAAATGGGGACGGAGGGGTTAAAGTGGGGATGAAGGGGTTAAAATGGGGATGAAGGGGTTAAAGTGGGGAATGAAAGGGTTAAAAAATCAGAATTGGGGGGCTCAGATGGGGGGGGGCAAACTGGGAATAGGGGAGATCAAACTGGGAATGGGGGGACCCTAAACTGGGGCGGAGAGGGGTTAAGCTGGGGCTGAAGGGGTTAAAAATGGGAACGGAGGTGGGGGGGTGTCAGATGGGGAGGGGAGACCCCCAAACTGGGGAGGTTTTGGGGTCCCTGGAAGGTTTTGGGGTCCCCCCCGATGGGTTTTGGGGTCCCTGGCTGGTTTTGGGGTCCCCCCCGATGTGTTTTGGGGTCCCTGGGTGGTTTTGGGGTCCCCTCATGATGGGTTTTGGTGTTCCTGGCTGGTTTTGGGGTCCCCCCCGATGGGTTTTGGTGTTCCTGGCTGGTTTTGGGGTCCCCCCGATGTGTTTTGAGGTCCCTGGGTGGTTT
Source organism: Phaenicophaeus curvirostris (assembly GCF_032191515.1). NCBI lineage: Eukaryota > Metazoa > Chordata > Aves > Cuculiformes > Cuculidae > Phaenicophaeus > Phaenicophaeus curvirostris. The sequence goes on along the minus strand of NW_027207018.1, from coordinate 55,634 downwards.
TGGGGTCCCCCCCGATGGGTTTTGGTGTTCCTGGCTGGTTTTGGGGTCCCCCCCTGACGGGTTTCGGGGTCCCCAGCGGCACCTGGCGCAGTCGCCCTCGGGGCTGCGGGTCCTGGCGCCGGGACGCGTGGTCGTCGTCTGCACCCCGAAACACCCCAACGCCCTGGGGGTCATCCTGCAGGTACCCCAAAACCTCCCGGAGACCCCCCCAAAACCCCCCAACCCCCCTGAGACCCCCCAAAACCCCTCAAAATCCCCTCTGAGCCCCCCAACTCCCCCCCAATCTCTTCCAAGACCCTGTGAACCCCCCAAAAAACCCTGAGCCCCCCCAAAACTCCCAAAACATCCCCCTGAGACCCCCTCAAGCCCCCCAAAACCTTCTGGGGCCCCCCAACCCCCCCAAAAAACCCACTCTTGAGCCCCCCAAATCCCAGAGCCCCCCCAAAACCCCCTGAGATCCCTCTGAGACCCGCCAGCCCCCCCGAGCCCCCCAAAACTCCCCCCTGAGACCCCCCCGAACCCCCTAAAACCCCTCGAAACCCCCCAAAACTACCTGAACCCCCCCTTTTTGCCCCCCCAGGTCTCCCCCGAGGGCTCCAGCCGCACCTTCTCGACGCTGGTGCTGAGCGACCCCCCCGGGCGGGATGGGGGGCCCCCCACGGCCCCCCCAAACGCCCCCCGCCCCGAGGATCTGCTGCTCACCCGCCTCTTCCTACCCGAGGGTCAGGTTTGGGGGGGCCCCAAAGCCTGGGACCCCATTTTGGGGGGGTCCCTAAAGCTTAGGACCCCATTTGGGGGGGGGTTGGGAGGGGACAAAGTCTCAGACCCCCTTTTTGGGGGGGTCCCCAAAGCCTAGGACCACATTTTGGGGGGCTGGGGGGGTCCCCTAAGCCTGGGACCCCTTTTTGGGGGTGTCCCTGAAGCTTAGGACCCCATTTGAGGGGTCTGGGGGGGGGTCCCCCAAAGCCCAAGATCCCCTTTTGTGGGAGGGGGGGATCCGAATGGGGACATTTTGGGGTTCCCCTCCATATTTTGGGGTCTCCCCCACCCTTTGGAGGTGTCCCCCCCATTTTGAACTGTCCCCTCCATTTTGGGGTCCATCCCCCCCCTAATTTTGGGGTCTCCTCCCTCATTTTGGGCTCCCCCCCTCCCATTTTGGGGTCTCTCCCCCAGTTTTGGGGTCTTTTTCTCCCATTTTGGGGTTCTTTTCCTCCATTTTGGGGTATTTTCCTCTCATTTTGGGGTCCCCCCCTCCCATTTCGGGGTGCCCCCCCTGAATATCGAACCACAACCCCCCCCCCCCAAGGCCCCCCCGGGGCGACGCTGGCGCACGTGCCCCCCGAAGCCATCGTGGGGATCACGACCAAGACGCTGCGGGTGAACCCCGAAAACCTGATAAGGGCGCTGGGACCCCGGTGAGGGGGGGGGGGTGGAAATGGGGGGGTCTGGGGTCACCTGGGGGGGCTTGGGGGTCAGTTAGAGGGGATTTGGGGGTGAACTGGGGGGGTTGGGGGTGAATTAGGGGTGTTTGAGGGTGAATTGGGGGGTTTGGGGGTGCCTGGATGTGAATTGGGGGGGTCTTGGGGTGAATTGGGGGGGGGTTGGGGTGAGTGGGAGGGTTTTGGGGTGAATTTGGGGGGGCTAGAGGTCAGTTAGAGGGGGTTTGGGGTGAATCTTTGGGGTTTGGGGGTGCCTGGAGGTGAATTGGGGAGGTTTGGGGGTTAATGGGGGTGGTTTACCTCATTTTGGGGTCCCTGGGGTGGATTTTGGGGTCCCTGGGTATATTTCGGGGTCCCTGACCCCCCCTTCCCCCCCCGCCAGGGCCCCCCCCAGCCCCGAGGTGGGGTCCGTGCTGCAGGAGCTGCTGCGCCTGGCCGGGGGGGGTTCTCGGGGGGGTCCCCCCCTTTTAGATTCGGGGTCCCTCCCGCTGCGAACCCCCGAATCCGTGGAGGCGGCCGCCCGGCTCCGCTCCCTGGGGGCCTCGCTCGGCTCCTTCCGCTGCGTCCACAGCCCTCGCTTCGACGAGCAGGTAATTCCAAAAATTCCAGGGGGGGGGTATCCCCTAAAAATGTTGGGGACCCCCCCCTTGCACCCCTTTTTTTTTTTTTTCCTTCCCAGTTTGCCCAGTTTGCCGCCCGGCAGGAGCTGCAGGAGCAGCTGGAGCAGCTCCAGTTCCAGCTCTCCGACCAGGCCCTCGAGCTGCTCCCCGAGTATCACCAGCGCCTGCAGGTGGGACCCCAAAAACCACCCCCGGGACACCCCAAAAGCCACTGGGAACTCCATAAAACCCGCCGGGACACCCCAAAAGCCACTGGGAACCCCATAAAACCCGCTGGGACACCCCAAAATCCACTGGAAACCCCATAAAACCCACCGGGACACCCCAAAATCCGCTGGGAACCCCATAAAACCCACCGGGACACCCCAAAATCCGCTGGGAACCCCTTAAAACCCACCGGGACACCCCAGAATCCACTGGGAACCCCATAAAACCCACTGGGACACCCCAAAATCCACTGGGAACCCCATAAAACCCACCGGGACACACCAAAATCCACTGGGAACCCCATAAAACCCACCGGGACACCCCAAAATCCACTGGGAACCCCATAAAACTCACCGGGACACCCCAAAATCCACTGGGAACTCCATAAAACCCACCGGGACACCCCAAAATCCACTGGGAACCCCAAAAAACACCCCCGGGACACCCGAAAAGCCACTGGGAACCCCATAAAACCCACCGGGACACCCCAAAATCCACTGGGAACCCCACAAAAACAGCCCGGGACACCCCAAAATCCACTGGGAACCCCCTAAACCCCCCACCAGGACACCCCAAAACCCACTGGGAACCCTCCCAAAACCCAGTGGGAACCCGTGAGACTCCCCAAAATCCACTGGGAACCCCCCCAGGATCCCCCAGATCCACTGGGATCCCCCCCAAAACCCACTGGGAACCCGCGAGACTCCCCAAATCCACTGGGACCCCTTCAAACCCCCCCCCAGCACCCCAAAATCCACTGGGAACCCCCCCCAGGACCCTCCTGGCACCCCAAAATCCAATGGGAACCCCTAAGACTCCCCCCAAACCCACTGGGACCCCCCCAGGACCCCCCAGTGCCTTGAGGGGGGACCCCAAAACCCCTCCCAGGACCCTCCGTTCCCCTCCATGTCCCCACGTCCCTTTCCCCCCTGACCCCCCCTCTGTCCCCGTGTCCCCCGATGTCCCTGTGTCCCCTCACCCCCCTCTGTCCCCAATGTCCTCGTGTCCCCCCAATGTCCCTTTTCCCCCTCTGTCCCCATGTCCCCCATGTCCCTTTTCTCTCCAATGTCCCCAATGTCCTCGTGTCCCCCCGATGTCCCCTGACCCCCCCTCTGTCCCCATGTCCCCCCCATGTCCCCATGTCCCTTTTCTCTCCAATGTCCCCAATGTCCTCGTGTCCCCCCAATGTCCCCACGTCCCTTTTCTCTCCATGTTCTCGTGTCTCCCCAATGTCCCCATGTGCCCCCTCTGTCCCCCTGTCCCCCCCATGTCCCTTTTCTCTCCAATGTCCCCATGTCCCCCCCATGTCCCCAATGTCCTCGTGTCCCCCCATGTCCCCATGTCCCCCCTCTGTCCCCCTGTCCCCTCCATGTTCCCCATGTCCCTTTTCTCTCCAATGTCCCCATGTCCCCCCCATGTCCCCAATGTCCTCGTGTCCCCCCATGTCCCTTTTCTCTCCAACGTCCCCAACGTCCCCGCGTCCCCCCGCGTCCCCTGACCCCCCCGGTGTCCCCGCTGTCCCCCCGGCAGGTGCTGCGGGCTCTGGGCTACGTGGGCGCGGGGGACGCGGTGGCCCTGGGGGGCCGCGTGGCCTCGCTGCTCAGCGCCCACGAGCTGCTGCTGACGGAGCTGCTGCTGGGGAACGTCCTGGCCCCGCTGCGCCCCGAGGAGTGCGCCGCCCTGCTGGCCTGCACCGCCGGGGGGGGCCGCGGGGACCCCCCGAAGCGCCTGCCCCCCGCGCTGCTCCAGGTAACCCCGAAAACGGGGAGACACCCTCAAAAAACGGGGTGAAACGCACCAAAAATGGAGAAAAACGCACCAAAAATGGAGGAAAACCCACCAAAAAGGGGGAAAAACCCACCAAAAATGGAGAGTTTGGGGCTAAAAGGGGGGTTTGGACCCCCCGAAGCGCCTGCCCCCCGCGCTGCTCCAGGTAACCCCAAAAAAATGGGGAGAAAACATGAAAAAATGGGGCCAAATGCACCAAAAATGGAGAAAAACACACCAAAAATGGAGAAAAATGCACCAAAAAGGGGGAAAAACCCACCAAAAATGGAGAGTTTGGGGCTAAAAGGGGGGTTTGGACCCCCCCAAGTGCCTGCCCCCCGCACTCGTGCAGGTGACCCCCAAAAAAATGGGGAGAAAACATGAAAAAACGGGGCGAAACGCACTAAAAACGGAGAAAAATGCACTAAAAATGGGGTTTGTGGGGCTCTAGGTGGGGGTTTGGGGGTCCCTCTTGGTCTGAAGGGATAGAGGGGGGATGCGGGGACCCCCGAAGCGCCTGCCCCCCGCGCTCCTGTAGGTAACCCCCAAAAATGGGGAGAAAACATGAAAAAACGGGGCAAAACATACCAAAAATGGAGAAAAACGCACCAAAAATGGAGAAAAATGCACCAAAAAGGGGGAAAACCACAAAAAAATGGGGGAAACCCCACCAAAAATTGGGAAAAACACCCCCAAAAGGGGGAAAAACCACAAAAAAATGGGGAAGCCCCCCCAAAAATGTGAAAAAACCCACGAAAAATAGGTTAGAACCCCCCAAAATGGAGAGTTTGGGGCTGTAAGGAGGGATCTGGGGGGAAATTGGGGGTCCCTCTTGGTCTGGAGAACTGGAGAACCCCCACAAACTGCCTCTGACCCCCCCCTGCTCCAGGTACCCCCCAAAAATGGGGCAAAACCCCCCAAAAATGGGGAAAAAACCACCAAAAATGGGGAAAAACCCACAAAAAATGGGGAAAAAAACCACAAAAAAATGGGGAAAAACCTACAAAAAATGGATCAGGACCCCGATTTTGGGGCTGTACGGGGGGGTCTGGGGGATCTCGGGGTTCCGGGGGGTTTCTCTGATTCGGGGTCCCCCCTCTTCTTCCCCCCTCCCAGGCGGTGGAGCAGGTCCGGGAGGTCGCCCTGCGCCTGGGGCGCCTCCAGCAGGAGTTGGGGCTCCCCCAGAGCCCCCAGGAATTCCTCGACGAGCTCGGCTTCGGCCTCACCGAGGTCGTCTACGAGTGGGCCCGGGGCGTGGTGAGACAAACGACACCCCCAAAACACCCTGGGACCCCCCAAAAACCCCTTGGGACCCTCCAAAACCCCTTTAGGACCCCCCAAAATCCCTTAGGACCCCCCCAAATCCCTTGGGATCCCCCCCCAGACAACATGGGATCCCTCCAAGCCCCTTGGGACACCCCGTTCCCTCCCTTTCTCCTCCCCTTGGACCCCCCGTTTGCCCCTCAGGCCCCCCCAAACTCCCTGTGACCCCCCCATTTGCCCCCTTTCTCCCTCCTTTTCCCCCATTCCTCCCCTCAAGCCCCCCCCAAATCCTCTGGGACCCCCTTTTCTCTCCCTTTTCCCCTCCAAACCCCCTGGGACCCCCCTTTTCTCCCCCTTCCCCCCCCATTCTCCCCGTCAAGCCCCCCCCCAAACCCGCTGAGACCCCCTTTTTCACCCCCTCAGGCCTTGCCAAACCCTCCGAGACCCCCTTTTCTACCTCTATTTTCCCCCTCAAGCCCCCCCCCAACCCTCTGAGACCCCCTTTTCTCCCCCTTTCATCCCCTCAGGCCCCCCCAAACCCCTTGGGATCCCCCTATTCCCCCCTTTTCTCCCCCTTTCCCCCCCATTCTCCCCCTCAAACCCTCTGGGACCCCCTTTTATCCCCCCTTCACGCCCTCAGACTCCCCGAGCCCCCCTTCTCTCCCTCTATTCCCCCTCTCAAGCCCCCCCAAACCCCTTGGGACCCCCGATCCGCCCCCTTTCCCCCCCTCAAGCTCCCCCAGAGTCCCTGAGACCCCCCTATTCCCCCCCTTAAGCCCCCTGACAGACCCTGGGACCCCCCTATTCCCCCTCAGGCCCCCCCAGACCATCTCAGACCCCTTTTTCCCCCCCTCAGCCCCCCCCCAAACACCCTTTTGCCCCCCCCACGTTAACCCTTCCCTCCCCAGCCCTTCGCGGAGCTGCCGGGGCTGCCGGAGCTGCAGGAAGGCGCCGTGGTTCGCTGCATCCAGCGCCTGGAGGAGCGCTGCCGCGAGCTTCGGGGCGCCGCGCGCCTCGTGGGGGAACCCGCCCTGGCCACCAAGATGGAGGCGGCCGCCACCGCCATCAAGCGCGACATCGTCTTCGCCGCCAGCCTCTACACCCAATAAAGGCATCAAAACGACCTCCCGATCCCCCCTCGTTGGGCTCAAAGGGTTCCATCCGACCCCCTCATTGACCTGAATGGTTCGATCTGACCCCCCCCATTGACCTAAATGGTTCGATCTAACCCCCCCTATTGACCTAAATGGTTTGATCAACCCCCCCCACTGACCTAAATGGTTCAATCGGACTCCCCTTATTGACCTAAATGGTTTGCTCTAACCCCCCTCTTGGCTTAAATGGTTCAATCCACCCTCTCCATTGGTCCAAATGGTTCAGTCCACCCCCCTCATTGACTTAAATGGTTCAATCCACCCCCCATGGTTCAACCACCCCCTTCCATTGACCCAAATGGTTCAGTCCACCCCCCTCATTGACTTAAATGGTTCAATCCACTCCCCCATGGTTCAACCACCCCCCTCCATTGGCCTAAATGGTTCACTCCAAACCCCCTCATTGACCTAAATGGTTCGATCCAACCCTCCCCCATAGATCTAAATTATATTCCCTGCTATGGTTCAATCCAATCTCCCTCCTCATTGGCTCAAATGGTTTGATCCAACCCCCTCCATTGGCTCAAATGGTTCGAGCCGACTCGCCTCCCTCCTCCCTCCCTCATTGGTCTCCCGCGCGCTCGCCTCTCTCTGACGTCATCAACGCGCGCCGGAAGTTCCCCCTCCCCGGTCCCTTCATGAACCGGCGCCGCCGCCTCCTCCTCGGGGACCCCTGGGGGGGAAAGCGGCCGCGGGAGGGGCCGAGACCCGATGGTACCGGGGGGGGGGGGCAATGGGGGTCCTAGGGGTCTTTATGGGGGTTATTGGGGTCCTAGGGGTCTTTATGGGGGTTATTGGGGTCCTAGGAGTCTTTATGGGGGGTTATTGGGGGCCTTTGGGGGTCCTGGGCGGGGTTATGGGGTTCTTGGGGGGGGTTAGGAGGACTATAAGGGGCCTTTGTGGGTCTGGGGGGGCCTTTATGGGGGTCCTGGGGGGTTGTCATGAGGATTTATGAGGGTCCTGGGGGCCTTTGGGGTCCTGGGGGGACTTGGGGGGGGGTATAGAGGTCCTGATGGTCTTTATGGGGGTCCCTGGGAGGGAATTTGGGGTCTGGGGAGGTGTTATGGGGGGTCCTTGGGGGGGGTTGGGGTCTGGGGGGATTACGGGGTCCCTGGGAGGAGATTTGGGAATCTGAGAGCGTTTATGGGGGTCCCTGGGGAGATTGTGGGGGTCCTGGGGGGTTTTATGAGGCTTTACGAGGGTCCTGGTGGGGGTTATGGGGTCCCTGGGAGGGGATTTGGGGGGTCTAGGGCACTTATGGGGGTCCCTGGGGGAGTTATGGGGGTCCTGGGGGGGTTGTGGGGTCCTTGAGAGGGGAATTTGGGCATCTGGAGGTGTTATGGGGTTCCTGGGGGGGCTCATGAGGGTTTATGGGGGTCCTGGGGGGGTTCATGAGGGTTTATGGGGGCCCTGGAGGGGTTTATGGGGGTCCTGGGGGGGGTGATGAGGGTTTATGGAGGTCCTGGGGGGGGTGATGAGGGTTTATGGGGGTCCTGGGGGGGGTGATGAGGGTTTATGGGGGTCCTGGGGGGGGTGATGAGGGTTTATGGGGTCCTGGGGGGGTGATGAGGGTCCTGGAGAGTGATGTGTGGGCCGAGGAGGGTTTACAGGGGTCCTGATGGGGGTTTTGGGGTCCTGATGGGGGTTTTGGGGTCCTGAGAGGGTTTATGGGGTTCGGGGGGGTGGTTCCTGGGGTTCCCAGTGCCCCCCCCGTCCCCCCCAGGCTCCCCGGGGGCGGTGGAGGCGGCTCTGGGGGCCCTGGGGGCCCTTTTCCCGCGCCGGCTCTTCGGGGACGCGCTGCCGCCCCTCGTCCTGCGCCACCAGCTCTACAGCCTCGTTCCCGACCGAACCGCCGTCGACCGGCACCTGGTCAGCCCCCCAAAACCCCCCTGGAACCCCGAAAATAACCCTGGGGACCCCCCCCTTACCCCGAGATCCCCCCCACCCCCCCAGAACCGCCTGCGCGACGAGGGGCGCGTGCGGCTGCTGCACCTCGGCCTCGGCCCCGACGAGCTGGGGGTCGTCTTCGTGGAGCCCTTCAGGGAAAAGGTGGGGGGCTCGGGGCGTTTTGGGGTCCCCTGGGGTGTTTCGGGGTCCTTAAAAGGATCTTCAGGGTCATCTTTGGGGTCCTAGGAGGATTTTGGGGCCCCCAGAAGCGTCTCTAGG